>NW_026728953.1:300000-393724 GCF_030272615.1 Cryptomeria japonica
CCAAAGAATTTTGATTATTAGAGGGTGATGATTTATCCATAGGTATCTTGTTCAAAGAGTCATTACTAGAAGAGGAAGGCTTAGATGTTTGCAAACAAGCTTGGAGATTAGTGTCACCTATCAAGGTATATGTCTTATTGTTATAAATAAATTTAACTTGTCTATGCAATGTAGAGGGGATAGCTTGCATACTGTGAATCCAAGGTCTCCCTAATAACAAGTTGTATGTTAAATTTCTCGACATAACATAGATAGGAGTAGGCAAAGTAACAGGTCCCACTGTGATGGGTAAGGTGATAATACTAATGAAGACTTAGCCACATTATCAAAGCCTCAAATGGGACGAGAGTCAGGCTCAATAAGGGATGTATCCACATTCATCTTATGCAATAGATTAATGCTACACACATTAAGGCCAGAGCCATTATCTACCAGTGTTCGTCTTATAGCAGTGTCATTTATGATAACCACAATCATCAAGGGATCATATTGTTGTTGAATTTCACTAGTAGGCAACTCATCTTGGGTAAACACAATTTGAGCTTTAGGATTCATCACAGAGTTAACCAAAGACACTATATTACTAGATGTATTAGGTGGAGGAACATTAAAATCTTTCAAGGCATCTTGTAACATTCCATGATGAACAGAAGAAGTTTGGATCAAATCCCAAAGGGATATCTTAGCAGGGGTAGTTTTAAGTTGTTCTATGAGATCATAGTCCTTACTAAGCATTTGTGAAATACGAGGCGCTTGAGGAAGAATAGGTTGGGACGAAGGAAGCGAAGTGGGGATAACTGGAGGAGGACTAGGTTGCCTATTATTTCTTGTGTTATAGGTATGGGCAACCGCATGATAACTCTCTCTAGTCAGTTGCTTAGCATACTCATAAGGGCTCTTAGAAGAATAACCTCCTTGCACAGTAATAATAGGTTTCTTAGGAGTGCAAAAAGAATCATTAGCATAACCACCTTGAACCACTAAGATAGGCTTATTTAAAGGTTGAGAATTTTGAGAAGGACAAGCACCTTGGATAGTGAAGAGAGGTTTGTTAGGTGTCTCATTCACATGTATCAAATTGATTGAGGATGGTTTAGAGGAATGAACAAAAGTGTTGGAAGAATTATTGATAGTCTTCTCTTGCACTAAAATCTTATCACGGATCAAATCAATTTTAGGAGAGAGACAAGGGATAGGCATTGAAGTTCTAGTAGGAAGAGTAATACTAGGAAAGGTCATATCATCCTTTATCATCACAGGATCTACATGGGGAATAAACTCTCTAGGAAAAGGATCAACACTACTCTCTAAAGTCTCACTTTTGAGAGGGAGATCTTTGAAAGAAATGTTAACCGTCTTGCTTTGAACTAGGGTTTCCTTATGAGTAGAACCAAGTTGAGGAGAGGGAGATGCTTTATTTTTAGAGGGAGAATAATTGAGATTCAAGGAAGGGGAGAAACTATCAAGGGAGTTTCCAATCTTGATTTCATCCCCTTTGGCTAGGGGTAGAGAATAATCTATACCTTCTTCTAATGGTTCATCCCAAATAGTGAGGTTGTTGAAAGGAATGTTTAAAGTATTGTCAATTTCGGGAGAGGAGATAACATTGTTTATTAATTCCTCATCCTTAGGAGGGAAAGCATCAATAGATGTGTTAAACTCATCCTCTTTCCTCAAAATATGTTCAATATGATCTTTAGGGGAGAGAGAATTAAGGAAAGTGCTTATTATTTCATCTTCTTTCTCTGAGGGATGCTTATGGGTAAGACCCACTTTAGGAGAAGGGTAAGCATTTATCATTAATTCATCATCTCTAGTGGGAATTTTGTTGGAAAAGGAAATGCCATCACTAGGGATTGTAGGAATAATGTCATCTTCTTGCACAAAAGGATCCTCATGAAGGGAGTGTTTTTTAAGAGCCACACAGTCATCAAGGTCATCATCCAATAATGCATGATCATATCTATTAAAAGGTTTATCTTTTGATTCAAAAGGAGATATTTCCTCATAGAGGGGATTATTGAACACAACCATGTTACTAGATTCAGTGGAAGAGTTGATAGGAATGTACCCTTGAGAGGAACCATTTGACTTATCTTTCTCATCACATCTAAATGGCATAGTAACAAGGTTTATGAGTTTTTGGTAAAATGAAGGTTTGGTATATTTAGGTTTCAAAAATTCATCTAAAGCTTCATCTAACTCATAATCATCACAAATATGATCATCTTGCAAATAAAAACCTAACATCTTGAAATTGCATAAAATTTAAACAAACAATGCAAAGAAACACACTTTTTTTTTTTTCTTTTTAATGAAATGAAAACACACTAAATCTAGATCTAGATCTAACAAATGCAATGCAAGAGGAAGCAATGATAGATTCATGTCGGGTTCACCAAAATGTGTGGGGGAAAAAGCGAGACTAGGTTAACATGCCCTAATCCTACCTTTTGACACACATTACGGAATACGAAAGAGCCTAGAGATATCGCACAATTGGCTACTTCTTTTTGTGAAAGAGAGAGCCATGGGATATCTATTAGGATTTCTATTCCCTTGTTGAAATTGAAAGATAAAATGATGCAAGTTCAATCCCTAATCCAAAAATGCAAATATGAACTAATAACAAGATTGGAGAATTGAGATTAAACAATGAATAGCTGTAAATACAAGGATGAAATAAGAATGTAAATGCGTACCCAGAGTTAAAATCTGACTGAAAATGTTCGGGACGGGGGCGCGGGTGCCACTGTCCTGATTATGCCCCTGAAACTGCTCCGGAAACTGCTATTTTGCACTTTGGAAAAAGCTGTCAAAGTTGCTGAAAATGCTGTCTGTCAGGAGGACCAGGGCGCCCAGCGCCCCTGTCCCAGGGACCAGGGTGCCCAGAAGGGACTAGGGTGCCCAGCGCCCCTGTCTTGGCAGGACCAGGGTGCCCCACGCCCCTGTCCTGGTCTTTTGCACTGAAATTTGGTGGAAAGGTCAGTCTCAGTCTGCTTCTCCCGGATCTGCAACCTGCGGCGTCGTCTGAGTCCCGAAACCTGCACTTATATCTGAAAAGGTGTTTGGGCAGCTATATAGGGTTTTGCCTTATTCAAACCCCTGCTTTGGTGATTTCCACCTCCACGAATAGCCAAGTTGTATTGTAAAAATGTATTGTGTGTGCAGACCTAGTGTGTGTGCAAGGTCCTTAAATGCAAGAAAGCAAACTAGAGCAACCTAGAAAGTAAACCCTAATTGCTTGTAAATGATAATGTAAATGCTCTAAATCAAGATGTAAAGTGATCTAAAGCATGAATAAATGATATATTGAAGCTTATGCAAAGACATGAAAACAACATGAAATCATACCCAACCCTCAAGGGAGGAGTACAAGCCAATCTTCAGTCGGTAATCTCCTATTGTTCTTCAATGTCTTCCAAGCCCTAAATGAATGAATGAAATTGATGAATACTTGATAGATGGATGTTGAATGTTGTTGAAGTCTTCAAAGATCTGCTCTTTCGCTACATATGAGGTCCTCCAAGCCAAAATTCGGATCCCTTCAAATGAGGAAAGAGAGCTCTTATGTATGAAACCCTAGGTCGTAAATTCATATTTTGGCCGACCTAGAGATTGAATATCCCGCCAATTTCTTAGGGTTAAGCTTTATTTTATGATTGGATTACGCTCCTAAAATTTTGGGAAAAATGTCCGGGACCATGTTGCACAGGAGCCATGGTCCTGACAACTTTTCACCAAATTTTCAGGGCCGTCGGATATGATGATTTTAGAGAGAATCCCGAAGTTACAGGTGATTTCAAGATGTTTTGACCCCCGAAATCAAGCCCCCAAGTTCGAAATAGGACCTAATTAGGGTTTTTGATTAAGTGGTGTATTGGAGGAATAAAATGAAAAGGGCACACTTTAATGAAAGGGCCCGACTTTATGATGTGGGAGATGATAAAATAGAGCCTTAGACCTAATTAATTTGATTAATTAAGTGCTAAAGGGGAAATGCAATGCAAAATGCAAAATGCGCCAAGGCGGGTGCTAAACTAGGTGTGAAATTGTACCACCCTAGCAAGTGCGTACAATTTACGACGCTACACCTAGCAGACAGCTTGCGGATTCTAGCCCTAGTGTTCCTATTGGCAGAATCAGGAAAGGTACCATCGGTCAAATATCTTACGATATGTGAGTACCATTCATCTGAGTCTATAAAGTCACAACATGTTACTAAGCTAGAATCGTCTACAATAGCTGGAGAAATAAGGTTGTGAATAACAAATTTAAGATCAACCACAGGGTCCTCTAAAGATACAAGAGAAGCCACACATGCCATTGCGTCCGCATGTCGATTATCTTTTCGAGGAACGGGTTCCATGGTATAAGAATCAAAATTTTGTAATAAAGAGATAGCAAGGTCTTTATATTGTGATAATTTTTCTTGTTTTGCTTGATATATTCCTGTTACTTGTCTTATAATCAATTGCAAATCTCCATAGATATGTATGTGTTTTATATTCAGAGCTAAGGCTGCTCTTATTCCCGCTATAAGAGCCTCATACTCAGCAACGTTATTGGTACACAGGAAATTTAGACGATAGGATAAGGAAATGGATTTCTTTGTAGGAGAAATCAGAACAACACCTGCCCCCGATCCCATATGACACTTAGAGCCATCAAAGTATAACTCCCAAGTTTCATCTTTCTCTATAGAAAGAATGAAGTCGTTGGGAAAAGACTCAGGGTTAGGGAAGGAGAAAGGTGAAGGGGCCTCAACTAAGTGATCGGTCAACGCTTGTCCTTTAATTGCTCTTTGTGAAACAAATTTAAGTTAAAATTCAGTTAACATCATAACCCACTTAGCTAGGCATCCTGATAAATCAGTCTTAGAGAAAAGATGCTTCAAAGGATCAAACTTTACCATAACGTGGACTTCTGAATTTAAAAGATAATGTCTCAATTTTTGAGTCGCAAACACCAAGGCCAAGCATTGTCTTTCTATCGCAGAATATTGGGTCTCATAATCGAGTAAGGTATGACTTATGTAATAAACCGGACATTCCTTACCATCTTTATCATGTTGTGCCAACAATGCTACGGGAGCATGAGAAGAAGCAGCTGTATACAGAAGGAAGGGTTTAGAAGGTTCGGCAGGTTGAAGAATAGGAGGACTAGCCAAATACACTTTTAAATCTTCAAATGCTTGCTGACAATCCTTATTCCATTGAAAAGTGATATCCTTTTTAAGGAGTTGACTAAAAGGAAAAATACGATCCGCAAGTTGAGACACGAACCTATGAATGGCTTGAATCTTTCCTTGTAAGCTTTTAAGTTGAGACACATTTCTAGAGGTGGCATGTTGACAATAGCATCTATTTTCTTAGTGTCCACCTCAATCCCACGATGTGAAACTATGAATCCTAATAGTTTTCCACTATCCACACCAAAAACACATTTTCAGGGATTCAAGCGCATGTGATATTTACGAATTCTTTCAAAGATTTGACGAAGGATTTTAATATGATCCATGCGAAGAAAGGATTTGGCTAGAATATCATCAACATAGTCCACTAAAATCTTATGCATGTAATCATGAAAGATAAGGGTCATCGCTCGTTGATAAGTTGCACCGGCATTTTTAAGTCCAAAAGGAATCATTATCCAACAAAACGTTCCCCAAGGAGTGGTAAAAGAGGTTTTGAATTGATCTTGAGGGTTTATGAAAATTTGATTGTATCCGGAAAAACCATCCATGAAGGATAACAAGGCATGTCCTGTCGTAGAATCCATTATCATGTCAATGTTTGGAAGAGGGAAATCATCTTTTAAAGAAGCTTTATGTAGATCCCGAAAGTCGGTACACATTCTTATTTTGTTGTCCGGTTTAGCCACAGCAACAATATTTGAAATCCATGGGGAGTAGTCAATAGGGCGGATAAATCCAGCCTCCAATAACTTTTCAATCTCAGCCTTAACAAGCAAGGCCACCTTAGGATTCATTTTTCGAATCTTTTGTTTCACGGGCTTAGCATCGGGAACTAAGACAATATTATGAGTAACAATCTTAGGATCTATACCAGGCATGTCAGAGTATGTCCAAGCGAAGATCTCAGGGAATTCATGTTAATAAATCTTCATATTGTTTTTGTTCCTCTTCATCCAAACATTTTCCAATTTTAATAACTTTCTCTTTATTGCAAGGATCCATCTTAACATCAGTGGTGTCACTTATGAGAAGATTACTTTGTTGAGGAGTGTCCTTTAACTGAGGGAATTTTTTCACAATCTCATCATTATCAATCTCTTTTCCAAAATAGTCTTCAGTGTTTAAACAATAAGGGAGTCCCCTATTGTGATGATAACGAGGAAGAGTGTCATAGGCTCCCAAGAACTCAGCTAAAGCATCGTCGGTAGGGAAGATATCCAAAGCACAGTCACCTGAAGGATCCCCATCAATATACTTAGGATGTTGTATTGATAGAGATGTAGAGATAGCATTAACACTAATGCATGGTCTTTTAGAAGCTTTAGTACGTTTGCAGGGATTATAGCCAAGTCCAAAGGCATAATTGTGAAAATTAGTCTCTAGAGGAACTCTTATCCCTTGTTCATGAGCACCACAACCTTTTCCATGATACCCATGCTTAGCAAAAATGCGAAAACCACGACCATAATGATCAGCCATTTCAGGAAGAGAAGGTGGTTTTTCATAAGACAAAGAATCAAACTCTTCATAATTAGAGGTGTGAGGAGAAGAAGTTTGAGAAGCGGCCACAAAATTATTACTCATAGATTCAGGTAAGGTTGATTGATTTTTAGCTTCTTCCTTCTTTTCAACTTTAAGCTCTCTAGAAGGAACCTTATATTCACCCACAAAGGTGGGATTAAAATCAAGAGATCCCCAATCATCTTTTGTGAGAACCTTCTCAGGATCAAAATCCTTCTTATGTGCAGATTCAAGTCGAGAAGAATCTTCTTCAGGAGCTCCAGACTCATCCAAAGAATTTTGATCATCAGAGAGTGAGGACTCATCGATAGGTATCTTGTTTAAAGAGTCATCACTAGACGAGGATGGCTTAGAAGAATTCCCTTTGGAAGTAGATGTTTGTAAACAAGCTTGGAAATTAGTATCACCTATCAAGGTATATGTCTTATTGTTATAGATAAATTTAACTTGTCTATGCAATGTAGAGGGGACAGCTTGCATGCTGTGAATCCAAGGCCTCCCTAATAACAAGTTATATGTTAAATTTCCTGACATAACATGGATAGGAGTAGGCAAAGTAATAGGTCCTACTGTGAGAGGTAAGGTGATGATACCTAATGAAGTCTTAGCCACATTGTCAAAGCCACGAATGGGACAAGAGTTAGGCTCAATAAGAGACGTATCCACATTCATCTTATGCAATAGATTAATGCTACACACATTAAGGCCAGAGCCATTATCTACTAGTGTTCGTCTTATAGCAGTGTCTTTCATGATAACCACAATCATCAAGGGATCATATTGTTGTTGAATTTCACTAGTAGGCAACTCATCTTGGGTAAACACAATTTGAGCTTTAGGATTCATCATGGAGTTAACCAAAGATGCTATATTACTAGATGTATCCGGTGGAGGAACACTCAAATCTTTCAAGGCATCTTGTAACATTCCATGATGAGCAGAAGAAGTTTGAATCAAATCCCAAAGGGATATCTTAGCAGGGGTAGCTTTAAGTTGTTCTATGAGATCATATTCCTTACCCATAACTTGTGAAATACGGGGAGCTTGTGGAAGAATTGGTTGAGGATTAGGAAGGGAAACTGGAATAACAGGAGGAGGATTAGGTTGCCTATTATTTTTGGTATGATAAGTATGGGCAACCGCATGATAACTCTCTCTAGTTATTTGCTTGGCATAACTATAAGGACTTATAGGTTTTCTTCCTTGCACAGTAATGATTGGTTTATTCGGAGTACGAAAGGAATCATGATCATACCCTCCTTGGACAGTAAGGAGAGGTGATTTAGGAACTTGAAATGTGGGAGAAGGATAAGCACCTTGGACTTCAAAGAGAGGCTTATTATGTTCATTCAAGTTTATCATGTTAACCAATTTAGAGGTCTTGTTCTTGTTTAAAGATTTCGATAAAGCCACAAAGTCATCAAGAGCATCATCCAACAAAGCATGATCATATAAGTTAAAAGGTTTATCTTTTGGTTCAAAAGGAGACATCTCCTCATAGAGAGGATTATTGAAAACAACCATGTTACTAGATTCAGTGGAAGAGTTGATAGGAATGTATCCTTGAGAGGAATCATTCGACTTATCTTTCTCATCACACCTAAATGGCATAGTAACAAGGTTTATGAGTCTTTGGTAAAATGAAGGTTTGGCATCTCTAGGGTTCAAAAACTCATCTAAAGCTTCATCTAATTCATCTTGGCTATACTCATAATAATCATCAAAAGCATGAACATTTTGCAAATAAAAATCTGACATTTTGAAAAGTTGCATAAACTTTAAACACACAATGCAAAGAAACACACTCTTTTTTTTTTTTCTTCTTTTGATTGAAAATGAAATGAAAACACACTAAATCTAGATCTAGATCTAACAAATGCAATGCAAGAGGAAGCAATGATAGGTTCACGTCGGGTTCACCAAAATGTGTAGGGGAAAAAGCGAGACTAGGTCAACATGCCCTAATCCTAACTTTTGACACACATTACGAAATACGAAAGAGCCTAGAGATATCACGCAATTGGCTACTTCTTTTTGTGAAAGAGAGAGCCACGGGATATCTATTAGGATTTCTATTCCCTTGTTGAAATTGGAAGATCAAATGATGCAAGTTCAAACCCTAATCCCAAAATACAAGTATAAACTAATAACAAGATTGCAGAATTGAGATTAAACAATGAACAACTGTAAATACAAGGATGAAATAAGAATGCAAATGCGTACCCAGAGTCAAAATCGGACTGAAAATGTTCAGGATGGGGGCGCGAGCACCACTGTCCTGATTCTATCTCGAAAACTGCACCGAAAACTGTCATTTTGCACTCTGGAACACTGTCGGAAACTGTCAAAAATGTTGTCTGTCTAGAGGACCAGGGCGCCCAACGCCTCTGTCCCAGGGACCATGGTGCCCAGCACCCCTGTCCTGGCAGGACCAGGGTGCCCAGCGCCCCTATCCCAGTCTTTTGCTCTGCAATTTGATGCAGAGTGTTGTCTCGACCTGTTCTTCCCGGATCTGTCTCCTGCGGCGTCGTCTGAGTCCCGAAACCTGCACTGATATCTGAAAAGGGTGTGTGGGCGGCTATATAGGGTTTTGCCTTAGTAAAACCCCTGCTTCGGTGATTTCCACCTCCACGAATAGCCAAGTTTGTAAAATGTATTGTGTGTGCAGACCTAGTGTGTGTTCAAGGTCCTAAAATGCAAGAAAGCAAACTAGAGCAACCTAGAAAGTAAACCCTAATTGCTTGTAAATGACAATGTAAATGCTCTAAATCAAGATGCAATGTGATCTAAAGCATGAATAAATGATATATTGAAGCTTATGCAAAGACATGAAAACAACATGAAATCATACCCAACCCTCAAGGGAGGAGTACAAGCCAATCTTCAGTCAGTAATCTCCTATTGTTCTTCAATGTCTTCCAAGCCCTAAATGGATGAATGAAATTGATAAATGCTTGATAGAAGGATGTTGAATGTTGTTGAAGCCTTCCAAGATCTGCTCTTTCGCTGCATATGAGGTTCCTCAAAACCAAAAATCGGATCCTTTCAAATGAAGAAAGAGAGCTCTTATGTAGGGAACCCTAGGTCATAATTTTGTCTTTTGGCCAACCTAGAGATTGAATATCCCACCAATTTCTTGGGGTTAAGCTTTATTTTATGATTGGATTGTGCTCCTAAAATTTTGAGAAAAATGTCCGGGACCATGTGCACTCCAGGTGACACGGTCCCGACAACTTTTCACCAAATTTTCAGGGCCGTCGGATATGATGATTTTAGAGAGAATCCCGAAGTTACAGGTGATTTTGAGATGTTTTGACCCCCGAAACCAAGCCCCCAAGTTCAAAATAGGACTTAATTAGGGTTTTTGATTGAGTGATGTATTGGAGGAATAAAATGAAAAGGGCACGCTTTAACGAAAGGGCCCAACTTTATGATGTAGAAGACGATGAAATAGGACCTTAGACCTAATTAATTTGATTAATTAAGTGCTAAAGGAGGAATGCAATGCAAAATGTAAAATGCACTAAGGCGGGTGCTAAACTAGGTGTGAAATTGTACCACCCTAGCGAGTGCATACAATTTACGACACTACAACAAGTTTCGGTGAATGCTCTGATATCCTTCTCTATATACTGGTTTACTAATGCTCTATTCTGCTACCGATTATGATGTGCATGTGAAATTGCACACAAACGGTTCCAATCACTAACCAAAATGCATACCAATAGTCACTAAAATATTCACAATCCAAAATTTTCATTCCATACTATACATGATCTATCATTGAAGTGGTCTTCTTAAATATCCTTCTAACTTAACCATGTCGGCTTCAATGAGAAATATAAACACGTCGGCTACCAGAGCATAATGAAATCCAAACATAAATCTAATGACCATGTCAGCCATCACATGTTACCACCAAAATCCATGGAGAAAATAATCAGGACCAAAATATTTCCTTAGTCGGGTCCTATCCATTACTGGGTTCCATATACACATTACTGGGATTAGGACATCTTACCGAGATTAGGATTTAGCTGGTATGAAGTGAATGTTGGTGCCAGTGCCGATGTAAAGCAATGTGAATGCCGACTAGTGCAATGAATTTCGGTTAACCAAACAATGAAACCATTTACCCTGAGATGATGAGTTGCCATCAATGACAACCTAAAATGGTATTAACCCTTACCGGATGAGTGCCAATTGCCAACAATTATAAAACACAAATTAATTATATGTTACTAGAAATTTAAAAATATGCTTAAAAATTAATAATGCATACAATTTTAACTTTTACAAACCAATCCCGTACTCTAAAAAGCAACCCAAAACATTTTTTGCATAAAAATTTTCAATTTTAGATTAACCCTAAATATTTTAAAGTTTAAAAATTAAAATAAATTATTTTTTAAAAACAATAAATATAAATAGGTGAAACACAAAATAAAATTCAAATAAGGAAAAAATTATATTCTTAAAATGAATAGGAATTTTACATGCTTTTATTTTTTATTAAATTAAATTATTATTTTAAAATATAAAAAATGAAATATAAAATTAATCTGTCAATTATTTTGCTTGACAAAAATAATTATAAAAAAAATACTTTAAAAAATTTTATGCATCAAAAAAATAAAAAGTAATTTAAATTTAATATATTTAATTATTAAGAGTTAAAATATAATATTATAATATCATAACTTACTATTTAAACATTGATTATTATATATTTATTTAAATTGATTCAATATATATTTTAAAGAGAAACCTCTAATCAAAAAATATTCTAAGGCACATGTGTCAAGCATGAATCATTAAAACAATATAAAATAAAGTATTGGGCATTCATATTGTACTTTATGAAAAAAATTTGATTTTCTTTAGCTATTTTTGTTTTCTTAGGAATGCATTTAAAAAAATTAAAGCATAATACTTTATAACATCTACAAGCCTTGTCCTACATATAACCACTTACCCTATTTGATATCTAGAACCTTAAATCATCCACTATGTAAACTAGCAAACTGAATCAACTGCCCCCAATTAATGAATTTATTGTTGCATTTGTGAGACTGATTGATAAAATAAAACCGGTGTGAGACATCACACAAACCTAGTAGGCTTTTTAACCTATAATAGCCTATCGGCTAATAATAAAAATATAATAATAACTAGAAATTGCACCTTGGTGTGCAATGGGTACACTGAAGAGGTGTGGAAGATCAAGTAGCCAAGATTTTGGTCTAATTTTTGGATACATTTGTGTAGTACATGAAGCCAATTGAAAGAACATTTGAAATGGGATTATAATTAGCTTCCACTACTAAAAGACTCATGTTATGTTTGTAATAGCAAGACATGGAGAGGGAGATATAGGTATAGAAAGATGGAGAGATATGGGAAGGAGAAAGAAAGAGGACTAAGGAGATAGAGGGAGGGGATAGAAATAGAGAGGAAGAGAGAGAGAGAGAGAGAGAGAGAGAGAGAGAGAGAGAGAGAGAGAGAGAGAGAGAGAGAGAGCTCAATTCATAGAGACGGATATAGAAAACAAGAGGGAGAGAAAGAAAAAGAGATACAAACAGAGGAAAATATACCAATAGACTCATGTTTCTTAATAGATAGAGAGGGAGAGAGGGAGAGATGGAGTCATATAGATAGACGGAGATATAGGTAAAGAGATATGGATAAAAAGAGATTAAGAGAGGATCAATAGGTAAATAGAGAGAGATAGAGAGAAATAGAGATAGAGAAACTTAGAGTAAGAGAGATAGAGAGAATAAGAGTGAGAGGGAGAGATAATTATATATAAAAAGAGGGATTGATAGGGAGAGATGGTGATCGAAAGGAAAGATAGAGATATTATATGAAAATAAAGGGGGTGAAAGATGGAATGAGAGAGGAAGGAGAGGAAGAAACATAAATAGAAAGAGCGAGACAATTATAGAGAGGGAAATATAGAGATAGAAAGATGTAGGAAGATATTAGAGAGATTAATATATAAAGGAGAGAGTAGGAGAGATGGAGTGTGTAAGAGAGAGAGTTGGAGAGAGAGGGGGGTAGGGAGATATGGGAAGATAGAGATGGAGGAGGCAAGAGTGAGAGATAAGGGAGGTGATAGAGATAAGTAATAGAGAAAGCGAGAGGGGAAAGAGAGCAATAAAAATATGGAGGGTGTGTGTGAGTTAGAGAAATAGAGAGACATGAGGAGGTAAAGATAAGGAATGCAAAAGAGGGAGGGGGGAAGAGGGAGGGTAAGAAATAGAGAGGGAGAGAGAGATAGGGATAGAGAAAAGGAGAGATAGGATAGAAATGAGAGATAGAGAGACATATATAACTATAAATATAGAAAGGGAGAAAAAAGGGTGTGTGTGTGTGTGTGTGTGTGTGTGTGTGTGTGTGTGTGTGTGTGAGAGAGAGAGAGAGAGAGAGAGAGAGAGAGAGAGAGAGAGAGAGAGAGAGAGAGAGAGAGAGAGATGGAAAGAGTGTTGAAGTGAGCAAAGGAGAAATAGAGATAAAAAGAGTGAGCCAATGATCTCAACCTAAGAACATAAATATTTTATATTTTTAAAATTGATAAAATATGCAAATTAAATATTGTATAATAAAGATCTAAAAAGTATTTATTCTATAATAATTCAAATTTTAATAGAAGGAAAATAATTATAAAATGAACTAATTCAAATAAATTTTATCTATCATTGTAATTTCACAAAAAAACCATAAATAATTAAAATAATTTCAAATTTGTATTACTTTAAAAACTAAAATAGAATAAACAAAAATGTAAAATCAAAGTATATAAAATAAAAAAAAATAAAAATAACCTTAGTATATAATAATTGTATTTTTTCAACTTATTAGAATTCAGATATGATAAAATATGTATAAAAATTAATTAAATAAAAACAGTTATTTAAAGAAAAACATAAAATTTAATATAATTAAATATGTATAAGAAATATAATTAATTTTAAACATATTAGTTCAATAGAAAAAATGTAATTAAAGAAATAAATCAATTTATTTTAGTATGGCATAGCATTTATTGATCTTACATGTTGTATAAATATTATAAATATTTTACTTAAATTTTATGTGAATTATATTATCATTATAATTTTATCATATAAAAAAACAATTTTTAATTTAATTTTCGTTCTCACTAAAATTTTACGCTTACAATTTTATTTAATTATAACCCAATTTTATTTATTTAAATTAAATTTAAAAAAGATATCTTATATGATAAAAAATTAAAAAATATATATTTAAATATTAATTAATTAGAAAAAGAGTGTTCATAAAGGAAAAAATCTAATAAAAATATTTTTTCAATACTATTTATTTTATTAAGATATTATATCTTGTTTTCGAATTTTCTAAAAAAGAAAAAGAAAAAATAGGAAAATAAATATATTATTAAGTGTGTAGAAAGAAAAAAATAATATTAAAAAAAGTAATTAACTTTATCAAATACAAATAATAATTAAAAAATATTAAAATTAATTTAATTTATAATTATTTGTCTTATCAAAATGTTAGTTATTGTAGGATAATCATATTTACAATTAAAATATTTCTTAATTCACTATTTTATTTGATTAGAATATTGTTAATGTTACCTTCTTTTATTAGATATTCTATTTTTTTATTTATTTTAATTCTTATACTTCTTTTTTTTCAAGATTATTTATTTATTAAGTTAAAATTTAATTTTTTATTTTTTTTGCTCGGTAAAAGGCCTAAGACATATTTTATTAATAAAATAAAATTACAATCTCCGCTCAGTGTGAGTGCTGGTAGGAAAGAGAGGAGAGGAGAAAACCTTCGGCCTTGCCCAGGACCATCAGTTTAGTCAGTATCTAATATCATTTATTGTGTTACATATAATTATTTACAATTTCTTCATTCTGGCTATTCAAAAAGCCCTTCATAGGTAGTATCTATAATTTCCCATGAATTAACTTGCTTCTACCAGACTTCATTGTGTACTGTTGTCACTTTTGCCATATTTTCTGCCTTCTGCTTTTCCTGCAAAATAGATTCTCAAGACAATCCTGTTGTAGGCCACTTCATTAAGTGTTAGTACAAGAAGAAGAAGAACTAGTATTATCTCTGCATACTTTCCACTATTGTTATTATAGCCTAGGCTTCTTTCATATTAAGTCAGCATCAGAAATTGTTGGCTATACTATGAAAGATTACCCATGCTAAAATAATAATAGAGGTATAAACATTAGTCAACAAGAGACTGATAATAATACAACCCATCTATCATGTAGTTCATGATCTTACCAAGATATTCTAGTCTTATAGATGTCTAAATGTAAATGCTAAATTAAACCAATATACAAGAGTTACTAGAGTACTTCCTTTTACTGCATTTTGGCTCAAAGAAATATTCGGATTCTAAACTTCACTTATTTTAGTATATCTATATGTTTTGTAAATGTCATCAAGTGAGTATCTTACCCTTTGTTATCTATTCTATAACAGAGTCATACATTTTTAAGCCATCCTTATATCAAAGTTCTTTCATAAATAGTTCGATATGTGTCTTGTACTAACTGTAGATCCTACATCCCTGTGTATTAGATTAGTTATACTAGTAAACTGCAAACAAAACTATGTTATGAAAACTTATTATTCCTCCTTATCATCTATGACTTCCATGCTAGAGGCATGTGTTTCCTCAGCCTCCATATCACTGAGATTATCATCTTGGAATGGGGTCCAACCCTCCTCTACCATATAACTTACCCACCATTCACCTTTTGGCTCTTCTACCACACCAAGCCATTGTTTGAGGAATGCAATTCTCCTTGTTATCTCGGTTTGCCTTTGGCCGCATAGTTTCTGATCTTTGTTGCTGAGAATAGGCCTCTTAAACTCTATATTGAGAGCCTCTTCCTTGTCTATGGCTTATGTAGCTTTGGTTTAATCTTCCGGATAAGGTATATATAACTTATAATCCATGCATTTAATAGCCATTTCCAAGTTAACCAGATATTAGTTTTTGAATATTAGCCTACATAGTGAGACCGTGACTGCCTTATCTTCTCCCATTGTGAGTAGTATTGATGCAAACCCCACTGGGATGCTATTACTGACTCATTTCCTATGTTCTGAGTATATAATCTCATTGCCCATAATCCTTTTGGTTGCATGTATGACCAGATCATCTTCTGATCTTAGAATAACCGACCAGCGTTTGCTAGAGATCTCTCCGAGAAAGGACATTTCATGCTTCTCAAGGCATAGACAAATACCAGAGTCCATCTTTTTATAGAGATAAATGGTGGGTGCCTCTACTTAGATATACTGATTTTGTTAATCAGTATTATCAGTAAATCAAGTTGTAACTCCAGTTATGATAGGCTTTTCTCGTGATGGTTTCCCTTTCACATCCTAATAAATATTATGATTATCTTCTAATAACTCTGACATATTTCCATCCCCATATTCCCCTACTGTATCGACTATAGGAGCATTGATTGCTTTTTCATGATTGTTTGTTAGCCTTACTCCCTAGCCTCTCCAATGAATGATTGCTCAAGCAGTCGAGTAGTTCCTTTATGATGATTTCTGACACATGATGTATACACATATATATGTGCTATATAGATGTGTGTGTGTGTGTGTGTAAATATATGTATGAGTTTCTATGTGTAGATATATGTATATCTATATATATGTGGACATATATATATATATATATATATATATATATATATATATATATATATATATATATATATATATATATATATATATATATATATATATATATATATATATATATATATATATATATATTTCTATGTAAATATATATGTGCTTAATTATATTTACATGAAAAAGCATATACATACAAGGACATAAATATAATTAAGCATATGTATATATGCATATATGCATATGCATATGTATATATATGTATGTATATATATGCATATGTATGTATGTATACATATAAACATGTTTTATGTATATAGATGAGCATGTGTATCTCTGACAAATCTGAGAGATTTGCATCCCTATATTGTCTTGTCATATCGACTATAGGGAAGTTGATTGTTTTTCCCTTATTCTCTATTTTCCTTACACCCTAGCATCTCTAGTGAATGATTGCTAAGGGTTTGAACTGTACCTGAATGATAAGGTCTTGAAATATGATGATGTCTACGCATATATGTGTGTGTGTGTGTGTGTGTGTGTGTGTGTGTGTGTGTGTGTGTGTGTGTGTGTGTGTGTGTGTGTGTGTGTGTGTGTGTGTGTGTAAATATATATCTTTTTAAATGTGTAAATGTTTGTTTGTATATACATATATAACTGTATGCATATATAGATATGCATATTTATATGTTTATATATATGTGCATATATATGCATGTACATAACCATATAGTCATACAAACATACTTTGTGTATACAAATGATCATATACATCTATTATATTGAGAAATATATTAAGAGCCAAAGGAGGGGTTATGATGAGCTCAGCTCTAAGATTATTATTGATAGGTATATATATGGCTATATACGCATATATATATGTATGTGTGTCAGTATATATCTATACATATAGCTATATATGTATATGTGCATCTATATATGTATCTGATACCATATATGCATGTATGCACATATAAGTATATAAGTATAAATATATACGTACATATATACCGTTATTTGTGCATATACATATGCATGCCTTCCAATATATTTGTGAATGTGTTGTTCGGGATTATATCTAAACCCCTGCTTGCCTATAAGTATCCTAGTCTGATTGCCTATGTGTTAATGATGTGGTTTTGTTTGTTCCATTTGCCCCTAAATTGGCTAGATTATTTGCCAATGTATTAGCCTCCCTATATATGTGATTGAGCGTGTAATCTTAGAAGCTTTCCATTAGAGATAGGGATTTGCCCAATAAAATTCTAAGTTCCTAGTTTGGCATTGTCCTGGTCCTCATTGCATTAACTATAATGGCAGAGTCCCCTTCTATTTCCAATTTGGATATTTTTAATTGTTTGCATAGGTTTAAACCCTCTATTAGGCTCAACAGTTCTGCCTTATTGTTAGTCTAATGGCCTAGATATCTGGATCTAGATCCAATACAGATCCCTTCATCTGAGTAAATTATGCAGCTTGCCCCTGCCTCCCCTAGATTACCTCTGGATGCTCCATCAAAGTTGAGTTTGCACCATCCAACCTTTGGGAGCACCCATTTGCATGCTTTCCTTACTTCAGTCTTGTCTATGCCACCCTTCCTAGTGAATAGAAGGATTTTAATCCCCTTCCACTTCCTTCTGATGCAATTATCCTAGCCTGTAAATTTCGTATCATGTTGGGGCATGGTCACATTCTTAATATTGGAGATTTTTGTGATGGAGGCTTCTATTTTTTCTATAAGATTCTCTACCTTCATTTCTGTTTCTTGAAAAATTCTTGTTCCTCTCCTTCCAAACCTCCCAGATTACTATTGTTGAGCTGCATATCCATAAATTATGGAAGATGCTATTCCTTTTGATAATTGGCCAACTTCTAAGTCATTCCTTTAGGGAAAGGATAAGGGTGCTTGACCAACCTAGTTGTGTCAGCAACCAATACTAGCATTTCTATGTGTCGTTGCAGGTTGTGAATATATGGTCATTTGTCTCCTCATCTTTTTTGGATGAAAAATAGATTGAGGGTCCTTCGTAGCCCCTAAGTTTAAATTGTTCAACAGTTAGGACCTTCCCTTGAAATGTTGCCTAGGCAAAGAAGCCAACTTTTGGGAGACAAAATTTGTCCTATCATAGTGTATTAGGGATGTAATCCTTGATAGTGTTTGCCTCATCATATATGGTTATGAAAACCATCTTTACAGTTGTATTGTCCATCCTCTAATCTAAATCATATAAGCTCATCTAGCCCAAGTCTGAATATTATTATTCCGCATTCAAGAATTTGCAACAATTCTTGGTCTTTGTTATCCGCCAAGAATGGGAGCATGTTTTTCTATTTCCATCCCATTGTCGATTCCAGTGCCATTGTTGTATAATCCCTTACATGATTACCCCATTAAGATTTCATTTGGTCCTTTATACCAGTCGTATTCATCAGATTGTCTATTGGGGGGTATTCCCCCTAGGAATCTTCCCAGAACAAGGCAGATTTACCATCGCAAATATCCCAGGATAGATGGTTCGATATGATCATTCGACTTTCTTTTATAAAATTTCAGATTCTAGATCCCTTGGGTGGGTTTATTTCCCTAAATACTGCCTCTCTGATTTTGTGATATCTATTTGCTCCTAAGGATTCTAGCCCATTTGGCTTTTAAGGATGTGTACATTCTCCATGCCAGTTTTGCCCCTAAAGCCTTATTTTTCCATAGTAATTTTCTTATTCTCATGCCTCTATCACTCTTTTCTCGACATATCTTGTCCCATGATATCAATTTCATTTTGTTCTTATCCTCTGCACCATTCCAATAGAAATATCTAATTGTTTGAGTTAATTTCTTATAGGCCCCTTTTGGAAGTGGTAAACATGATAAAAGATAGATAGGCATTGCTGCTAAGACTGTTTTTATGAGGGTTAATCTTCCTACCCCTGTCAGTCATAAGGCTTTCCACGATGACAACTTACTCCTCACCCTTTCAATCAAGGGATCCCAGAGTTTTTTTGTTTTGATACCTTTGTCCAGAGGCATCCCTAAATATGAGAATGGTAGATGACCTATTTTGTACCCTAGACATGAAGCTATTCTCTATTCCTCCTGTGCCTCCATATTGAAAAAGAATATCTCCAATTTCTCCTTGTTTACCATCTCTCCGGAAGCCAGCCCATAATATTGTAATATTTTCTTGATTTCCTTTACTTCCTTCAATTGCCCTTTCCCCATAATCATTGTGTCATCAACAAACTGTTGATGAGTACATGGATCTAACCCTCCGACGATCTAAATCCCTTCCAGTCTGCCAGCCCTCCGTGATGCATCTAGGCTTCTTCCTAAGGCTTCAGACATAATGATAAATAAGGATGGGGATAAGGGACCTCCCTGTCTGAGTCCCCTAGATACTTCAAAGAAGCCTTCCAATTTCCCATTTAGTAAGATAGAGAACCTAGGGTTTGTTATGCAAAAGTAAACATAATTAACCCATTGTTTGTTAAAGCCAAAGGCCTTCATGCAACTAGCTACAAAGGAAATACCAATCCACTTTTTCATAAACCTTTTTGATATCTAATTTTGTTAGCATTTTAGGTTGCCCTTGGAACTGACAGGAGTGGATGGCCTCCTAGATGATAATAATCCTGTCCAAAATTGATCTATCAGGTACAAAGCCAGTTTGTTCTTCTGATATTATGGCAGATAGTAATTTTTTTAGTCTATTGGCCATGACTTTAGCTAGTACTTTATAAGTCATGTTGCATAAAGAAATGGGCTTGAATTCTTCCCACTTTGAGGGATTCTCCTTCTTTGGAATTTAGGCCAAAAAGGTATTATTGATCTCTTTTAGGAACTTCCCTACATTGTGGGAAGATTCCAAGGCATTAGTAACCTCATCCCCTAAAATGTGCCATCATTTCTAAAAAAAAACCAGTAGGGAAGCCATCCGGTCCAGGGGCTTTATCTCCTTGAAATTGTGCCAAATCCGTTTTGACTTCTTCATGGGTGATTTTGGAGTTTAACATTTGATTATCACCCTCTGTTATCAGTTTGGGTATGTTAATTAATAAGATTCTATTGTTAGGGAGGTCCGAGTGCTCCCAGTTATTGATAATATTTTCAAAGTACTTAGTTGCATCTTTTGCGATCAGATTTTGATCCATAATGATCTGATCACTGTCATTGATGATTTGAGTAATATTATTTGCTTCCCTTTTCATTTTGACACTATTGTGAAAAAATTTAGCGTTTCTATCTCCATCTTCTAACCATGTCTCTTGAGATTTTTGTTTCCAATATATCTCTTCGCTGGCCAGAATGCCTTCATATTCACATAAATGCATTTTTTAGCCTCGTATGTTTCAAAGGTCATCCCATTTTGCATCACAATAGTATTTATTGTTTCCAACTCTTTCTCAATTCTTGACTTCTCCTCGAAGATGTTTTTAAATTTCTTTTTGTTCCAATCTAGAAGTTTATGTTTAATCTCTTTCATCTTAGAGACAAGACAATACATTTTAGATCCTACAAAGACACTATCCTTCCACCATTTTTGTATGTTGGGGAGGAAGTCTTCATGTGTAAACCACATCATTTCGAACTTGAAGGGACACCTAGTGTGCTTTGCTTCCCCCATAAGTTCTAAAAGCACTGGGTAATGATCAGAGCCTGACCATGATAATATTGTAGTCTTTAATTCTATTTTGAGGTTGGTTAGGTCTCCTTTGAAGAAGAATCTATCAAGTGTTTCTACAATGTTGGAGAAACCTTTTCTTTTGTTATTCTATGTGTGAAAAATCGTCTCAGTCTTGATTTCCAGTAGGTTATTGTTATTTATCCAGTTTGTGAAGTCTCTTTGTGGCTGTCTTATGGTTTTTATCCCACCACTTTTATCAGTTGAGTACAAGATGGTGTTGAAGTCACCACCTATAATGAGGTGTTTTTCATCCTGATTGTTTAAGTAGTGTTCAATTTCCCACCAAACAGATCTCTTCTTATCTGTTGGAATTGGGCCATATACATTAATGATGATAAACTCCCAGATTTAGGCTAAGGGCTCTTACTTTACTAGCCATCCAGTTTTGCATCTTGGTATGGCATGTAAATGCAACTGAGTTATTTTTCCACATTATACCCAGTCCACCTAATGCTCCTATAGACTCCACCATTTCCATCTACCATTGGGTGAATTTTCTACTAAAATTGTCCATATCAGTATTTCCTAGTTTTGTTTCTTGTAGCATTACTAGGTCCATAGTAGATTTCAGTGTGCTTCGCTTAATTAAGCGTTGTTTGTTAGGGCCCCCCATACCCCTAACATTCCATGCTAGTATGTTTATTCCTCTACGAGGGGAAGGGGAGATTTTCCTTGCCCCAACAGGGTTGTGATTTTGGCCTGCCCCTCTGCATCCCTATCCATCTTTCTTTTGTCTAAAAAAGACTTCTGACCTCTTTTGTTGCTCATGGAT
The DNA here is from genome assembly GCF_030272615.1 of Cryptomeria japonica. NCBI lineage: Eukaryota > Viridiplantae > Streptophyta > Pinopsida > Cupressales > Cupressaceae > Cryptomeria > Cryptomeria japonica. The sequence goes on from NW_026728953.1 coordinate 321,845, forward strand.
TTTCCACAGTCAGGAGTTAATTTCTCACCTCCCATCTGGAGGATACTTCTATTTTGTGGGTTGATTGAGCTATTATATAATAATATGTTATTTTCCCCTTCCTACATATTGATCAGTTCATTGATAATGAATTATTTTTCCTTATTAGCATTCAATTCTTCCACAACAGGCGATTCCTCCAGAGTGGGAGAAACTGTGATGTTTTCCTTTTGAGCCACCTCAGTCGGGTTGGTGTTTAGTGAGGGGGTTTTGAGGGGGGTCTGAACATGTTCTATATTGGAGATATTGGCATTATTTGCCCTATTTGTCGAAGTATCAATGAGTACCTCCTTGACAAATTCTTCAGCTAGTTTCCCCATTAAGTTTTTTATAATATTGTTCAAATCTGCTTGGATTCGATCCTCATTATCATAAACATGAGTTTCTTTGTTGTTATTGGCTCTATTTGGACTGTTACTCAAGACTGAGCAAGGAGGTGGGGTTGGGATATCAACATTGTCTTGCTGACCAGTGTTTATAATAAAGCCGCCCCTGTCATTATTAAATTGAATATTTATTGTGTCTTTTGGAGCTCTATGGTTATCTCTTGTTTTTTCCTGAGTCTTCTATAGATTAGGGTTCGACCTTTTGCAGAATGCTAAATCTTTAGCTATCAGGCCAATATACCATATCAGATGTAGGGTGTAAATACCATCTATTATTTCTAGAGTTATATTTTTTAGGTTTTCCATGCCCTTATTTACTTCTATTAGCAATTTTATGTCAGATTTATCTGACCAGTTTTTCTCTACGACTATGAATTTGCCCAATTTATCCATAATTTCTATAAGAATTTTAGCATGCATTAATTCAATAGGAACATTATGAATTTCTACCCATTTCGATACTATTTTGAATTCATATCTATTAGCATCGAATTTAAGTTTCCATTCAATGAAATTGAAATTTGCACCTTTGTAAAAAATTATTAGCTAGGGTAGTGATACTTACCTGGCCGTGGAATGTTGTTTTCCTCCATTCATATATTCTTGTGAGAGGTTTATTATTCCCTCCCCATTTCGCAAAGAGCCCATGCCCTTTGCAATATTTACTTGATTCCATGGCTTCCCTGGGGTTCAAAATTTTGATGCAATCCGGGTTGAGGTTTATCATTGCTAGGGAACCCTCACTCCTTGTCACATTCTTTCTTTCATGGTGGAGCAAGTTCCCTAGCTTTGAAACCGGCTTTGAATTGAATAATTTGGGGCCATCATATGGTATTTCCCTTCCTCCATCCATGGTGAGTCTTCTATAACCCTCCGCTCTATAGGTCTGTGGGCCAGATGAATGTTGCGGCTTTCTAAGGGGATGTCCAAGACTAAAATTATTTCCTCAAAAACCCAGTGGTATGCAATTTGCATTGGTGGCACAACCAAGGATTCGCGAGGTGATGGGGATCACCCATATATTTGGCCATTCCCAAGAAACCCTATCATCCCTCTTCTCTGCACTAGAAGCTCTTCTGCCCTTTACCAATTGTCATGGGTGGTTTTGTGAAGATGCTTCCCTACTGGATGGAGGCCTTCCAACCATGTTGTAGCTCATGCCCTGGTGTGAATGATGGTCACTGAGGTGTGGGTGCCAATCTACAAAGCTCCTCATTTTTTTCATTTGTTTACATGAATAAAAAAATAGTGGTGACTATTTTTTGAAATCACTTATTGATCGATAAAGAGTCATTTAGAAATCAACTTCTAGATTTATTTAGCACCATAGCTAAGTTAAAATTTAATTTTAATTATTTGTCTTCTTATGGAATTACAAATAATAATTAAAAGATATTAGAATCAATCTAAGTTGTATCTTTGTCTTATTAAAAATTTGTTTATTGCAAAGTAATTAAATATTTGAAATATATTCTATCTCCACGTCTCCCTCTCCCCCTTTCCATCTCTTCCTCTCTCTCACCACCATTATATTTTACAAGTTATATATATTCTCTCTCTCTCTCTTTCTGTCCCTATCTCTATATCTTTCTATCCCTATACATCCCTCTCTCCATATTTCTATCTTATCTCTCCCTTGCTTCCTCTCTCCCCATCACTCCCTATTTTTATATCTCTCTACTTCTACTCTTTATAATGTGTATACACATATACTCCCTATTTCTCCCTTCCTATCTCTATTAGTTTTATCTCTCTATATTCCCCCCTCCCTATCACTCTCCCTCTTTCTAAGGGTTTAAACCTTTTTTTGTCTATTACTTGTCTTTGTCACCTTCTTTCTCTTTCACTCTTTCCCCCTCTATCTCTATCTCCATACATCTATATCCCCTTCTAAATCTATATATCATTATCTCTCTCTCTCTCTCTCTCTCTCTCTCTCTCTCTCTCTCTCTCTCTCTCTCTCTCTCTCTTTATCACTACATCTCTCTATTTCTCTTCCAATATATGTGCATCTCTCACTCTATCTCCCCCTATTTCTCTCACCCTCTTTCCATCTCTATTTGTCTAACCCTAGATCTCTTTGTTTGTCAATCTCTTTATCTCTCTCCCTCTCCCCCTCTCGCTAAATGTCCTTGGATATATATCTCTCACTCTATCTCACCATTGATCCAATTTGTACTGCCGATAGCAATTTCTCAGATGAAGATGAAGAACATCATGCCTGAAAATGCATGCATTTAAGACAAGATACTTAGATCGCTTGTGAGTGGGCTGCAAATGTTAAAGATCATCCACAGATTAGAAAAAAGAATAAATTTAAGTAAATAAAATAAGTAATCATTTTTTAGACTGAATTAATATGGTTGTTGGCAGCAAACCGCACAACTTACAATTACAAATACTGGAAGTAATGATCATTTTAGTGTAATTAGAAAATCTATATTTGAAAACAAGATACTTAGATCACTTGCGAGTGGGTTGCAAATGTCAAAGATCATCCACATATTAGAAAAAAGAATAAATTTAAGTAAATAAAATAAGCAATCATTTTAGTGTAATCAGAAAATCTATATTTGAAAATGATTGGAAACTGATTCTATAGCAAGACTTCTAGAATAATGACAAGTTCAAACTTAATTTGGGGGAGAACGACATAGAGAAAGACAAATTAATATTGATTAAATACACAACTCAAAATATATGGTCCAGTTGTAAATCACCAAAATAACCAGTATGGAATGATTCAAATTTAATCTCAATGAACATCTCTGCAAGTACAAATGATAACTGGTGTCATAAACCTTTGTAATTTTGATGCAAAACAATAGATATTAGTGTCCTGAATCTCTAAATTTTGAAGTACTCATCAACAAACTTGAGTTTGGCCACACGATCACTCAAGTTAATAATTGATCAGAAATAAAATGAAGACCACAACACACAGCAATCCATAATCATTAGTACTGCAGATATAAGATCCCTCACTAGTATCTCCCAATTTTTTGCAACATTTCTTCATACAGCTTGTGTAATGTGAGATGTTATGTTTGCAATATTTGTGTTTTAGATTTGTTCTTCCCAAAAACTGATAACTCTATACTGTAAGCAGGGCTTTGGTTTTGAAGAGATATATTAAGCAATTTGGTATATTTTTGTTTGAAGGATTTCAAGTCTCATTGTAATTTGATCAAGATATTGAGAGTTAACCATGCAACAATGATATGAACAGGATAGCTATTGTTGATAACATAATAAGAAACTCAAATAAAACATCTGCTCGAAAAGTAAGTTAATAATAGTGCTAGAATAGACATAGAGATTTCACTTCCCTAGCACTCGGATAATCTCTAACATCCTTTATGAATGTCAAACGCCCACATACAAGAGATTTCCAAGTAAGGCATCTAACATTTGCTTGTAAAGACAAACTCCTCAACCTTTACCACCATTCTGGTAGCCTGTGTTCAATTTGGAATTTTGGAACTGGGTACAGTAATCCATCAAAACATAATTAAAAGAGTATGTTTAGATGTTATAGTTGGAAGTGCATCGGTTGACATGTATGCAAAATGTGAAAGCATGTACAAGGCATTCGAACTGTTTGATGAACTTTTCAGAAAATGTAGCTGGTAGGTGTAAAGCCGGATTCCACAACATTGTGCAGCCTTGTCCCAACTTGTACAAAAATTGGAGCTTTAGAATAGGGTATGAACCTCCATCAAGGCATAATTGACATAGGATTTTGGTCAAGATGTATATTAACATCTAAAATATCAAAATTTCAATCAATATGTATATTAACTTTGTACCAGAGATATTTCCTGACATAAACAGGGGACTCGAGATGCATCCTAGGGCATTGTTTTTCAGAAACATTTATCACTTGTTGCTTACCAAAAATCCCACTGCTTGTCTGATATGCATGTGTTTATTTCAAGTTGAACCAGCAAACTGCAGTGTTACAAACTTTCAATTTTCAGTAAGGTAATACAAGTCCAAAAATACAAAATAACATACAATAGTCTAACAACATTTCATGTGCAGATATATTCAAACCTATTGAAAAGTCAAGTACATTGATGAATGCAAATATTTGAATGAAGATTTTATTGACCAAAATCGATGACACTTGCAAGATAAACAAACCCTGAGCAACATGCCCAAATATTCTTGTTACTATAGGAGTTTTGCTATTTGGCTCAGCTAAAGCAGTGCATAATTCTCTAAAAATGATTCATGAAGCATACTTTTTTTTTATCTGGATAGTTGTTGCAGTCGAGCTTCTTCTTTTTTCCTTACTATCGTGTATGGATTGTTTTCCATTTTTGCATATCGCTCATAGGAGAATGCTTGGTCAATCCGGAGGTCTTCTAAGGATTTCACTCTGGAGACTGCAGTAAATGTAAACCTTGTCTTTCTATTGCACTGATATTGATGGTTGCCTTCTATAGTGTTAAACCTTCAACTTTATGTATGGTCATAGCCCATGCCATTTTTATTGGTAGTTGCCTAAGGTTTCCTAGTGATACTAGTGTTATGGGTACAAGTTTTGGGTCATTTGGGTGCCACTGGGAACCACTATAGTTATCAAATTTGACCATGATATACATTGGTATGTCAGGTGGCTTGGAATCCGAGCTATAAATTATTTCAATTATCTCACCAAGAGCTCCATTGACAAGTCCTGTTTGTGTCCATAAGTTAGTTGTGAGCATGATTCACTGGCCTGGTGACAGTAGGACTTTCTTTTCAAGTTGTTCATTGTCAGCATGAATAGTTGTTTTGCTTGTAGTTGTTGTAGCTCTACTTATTGCAATTGGATGATTTAATTCCTTTAGCATTTGTTTATTGTGAAGGGTTACCATATCATTAGTAGCAAAGAGGTGGACTGCAGTATCAAATTGCTTATTCACAACTGGTGTTAGTTGGTCTTTTGTTCGTGTCATCAAGCTCTACCAATCTTCTTGGGTCGGGTGTGCACTACATATGTTTAGTAGTGTTTGGCGGAATTGTGATTGCTTTAGAGATTCCCCTTGTTGGCGAAACATCATTTTTAGGGTGATAATTGTTGTAAATTGATTCCAAAGTGTTATGGCATTTGAGTGCGATGTGTATATTGGTTTATCCATTATAGGTGGCAGTTGGGTGAGGTCTCCAATGAAAATCATAGATACGTCTCCAAAGTATGAATATTTATGATGAGGGAAAGCTTTGTGAAGTTGGCTATCTATTTTCAACAATAGTTTCAGACCTATAAAGCTCATCTCATCAATGAGTATATATCTTATGTCCTTCAACTTTTCTTGGAACATTGTTAGTGCTTGGCCATGTAGTGGTTGCATTTCTTTGATGGGGATTCATAGTGTTGAATGAATAGTTATCGCATGAATGTTAAATGCAGCAATTCTAGTAGGAGCTAGTACGAGTATTGGGTTTTTTTTGTTGTGGTGAATTTTTGTGTAACATATTTTTTATACAACTGATCAAGTATGATTTTCCTGTGCCCGCAGTTCCTTGTATGATCATGTGTAATGGTTTTTTGAACACACTGGTGTTATGATTTGAGACTACCGAAAGTGCTTTCTTTTGTTCTGTTGATAGGGTATTGGTGGGTGTATACTTTCTTGTTGGTACATGTTCGTCTTGGGTGGTTGTTTTCTTTATATTTATAAATTTTGATGCGGTATCGTGCAATTCATGTGGTATTTTCATTTCAGCCCAATTATAGTTGGTGTCAAATTCACGTTGGCCTAGTAATTCAAGTTCATCCAAATTGTTTTTGACTATATGCCTCATTCTTGAAAGTAGTTCCCACTCGTTCATCTCTGATGTGATAGTTATATTCATTTCATCTTCATTGTTTTCTTCTTCTTGGGGGCTAGCATTTTCTTTGATCTGTCGGATGATATGCAATACATCATATTTGTTTACATGCATTTGATGCTAATTAGTGATTATTGTGTCCTTGGTAACTCCTATATCAGTCATAATATTTTGAAAGTGTTTATATAGGAGCAATTTATTCCAGCAAAATATTTCAAAATGTTTTGACTCTTCGTTGGGTATACTGTGGAATTTTGGGTAAACGTTAACAATGGCTTGTATTGTTCTCTCTTTCCATTTGCATGATTTACAACTTGGAATGTAGGTGTAAGATCTTGCAGATTTGAGTAATGTGATTGTCTCTAGCTCTGGAGGGCGGCCCATATAGGAGCGTAAGTAACTATTTTCTACGATAGTCTCATTTTGAGTTTTAGCTAATCGGTGTAGCACTTTCCGTCCAACATTTAAAGTTGTAAATGGTTTGTTACAAACAAGGGGTAATTTTTGCAGCATATGGCAAGTTTCTTGCGCACCAATGTCATGTTCTGCTACAATCTCTGTCATGAATCTTTGATATGCTAGTACTGCTTGGCCATCTCTTTTTTGAGTTGTGGATATTCTTGTTAGCATAGCAGTATAGCTTTCAGATGTTCTCTCTACTTTTGATGCATATTTGGCAATGTATTTCAGTACAAGTTCACGTGATATGACAAGTTGGAAATCGATATTAGCTCTCCATATTGAAATCATTTCTCGGTTGTGGATGTTGAGTCTATCATCGTTTCTTGCAGGTTCATATTTCTTTGTACCCGTTTCATTGCATAATAAGATAAAGGTACGCTATTCTTTCCATGGAGCTTTATATCAACATTCTAGTTTTCTACCCTTCTTCCCTAAGCATGTGCTCTCTTTGCATTTTGTGTGTCTTTGCACACGGTTCACTAACTCTTCATAATCATCCAATGGATTTGTGGCTACTATGTCTATTGTGTTTAGGAGGCATGGATCATCACGTGGAGATCGGTATATCTAGTTGTTCCTATGTGTTGCTGCATGAGGGTTCCAAGTGCTTACATACTTATCAAATTTTTTTTTGCTTTATCAACATCTTCATTATTTTCTCAATCTAGCTTGTCCATGTCTGGCACATCTTGGAGCCACAGGAACCCATGAACGTGTGTGGTTCCTCGATGTTGCCATTCATATCTATACCAATAATCTATCACACCAAGGAGTTTCTCAATAACTTCTTCATGAAATATGGTGAATCTTTGATGTAGGTATAATGATGTTCTATGTGGGTTCTTAATAACATTTTCAAGACGGTGCTTATTTGAACGCATGGAAAGCTCCATATTATTTGTGAGGAGTTGTTGGAGGTTTGGCCACTTTGTATTGGTTGTGCTTAGTGTGAAGAAGAGGGTAGGAGATCCTATTTGGTTTATCATGTTTGTTAATTCTAAACGATACTTGTTCCAATATGGTCTAGTTCCTCTCATGGTAGAGTCAAAGTGCAGTAATTTTGCAGCTAGTTGTGAGTCAAGGAGTTCTTTCAGGTGTGCGCGTAAATTCTCAATAGTGGTTGGTAAGTGCTCTTCTGCGTCTTTTTTCATGAAATTTGTTGTGAGCGATTGGCTCCGATGACGCATCATAAGGTTATAGATGTAGTATCAGAATCTTGGATGTTGTCCAAATCTTTGATCATGGAATCGCATCAAGTGTAGTACATATTCATGCATCTTTATTTCCCTAGTTCTTGGTTGTATTTGTAATCCAATTCCATTTGAGAAGAGTGTTGGAAATGCCATATCCAGTAGGCCCTCAGTATTATATTCATTAATTGGGGTTAAGCCTATTTCTGGCCAGTCAATGATGTTATCTGTGGTGTCCTCTAGCTCTAGTGTTTTCTTAATTATCTGTAGTTCACGATGTTCATTCGATAGATGGAATATAAACAATCATGAATTGGTTATCCTACCCTCAACTTGGTCTTCATCAACATCTTCACTATTTACTACCATTACATCATCATTTGCTTCAATGGTGTGAAGCATGCTTGATACATCTATTCTTTCCTCGAGGATTTGGTTTAAATTGTTATAATATATTGACACATCTTTATAGTATGGGTCATCTTTCACTTTGTATTGCAATGCATCCATAACACGACCCCTACTTACGTAACAGTCATAGTAGTTTCCTTGAGCCTGGGGTCTGTGAACTATAAGGACATCTATCTCTCCCAATTTATGTGGGAGCACACTTGCAATGTTTTGCATGTCTTGTGGGAAGCTAATTGTATGGCCACTATATTTATATTGGACTCCAATAGTATGGGTAACTCATAATATCGGGTTCACTCTAGCAATGAGCATTTCTTCTACTTGCGTCAATATCTTCAGCATAATAGGTTGATCACCTGGGTCCATGATGTTATTGTGTAGTGAGAACCAGTGTATGCCATTTTCATTAATGCATCTCCTACAGGTAGGGGTTTGGCATGATGAGTGTGAAAGCATACCTGGGTATGACTCTTTGCATATGTTACATACTTCCAAGTTAGAAAGCACGTCTATTTTCCTATGAAATCTTTTCATTGTTGTCATGAATCTAGCATTAGCATTCAACCCCATTTTGTTTGATATTGTTCTTGTACTTGTAGTTTTGGTGGGCTTGAGGATTTGTCACATTTGCAAATTTTCTGTTCACAGGGTTAGTTTCGTTTTGTTCTTTTCTTCTCAAATGCCTATGTATAGCTATTTTCTCCTTATGACTGGTATAATATGTTCAGCTTCTTTTTTGATTTAGTTCTTTTTGATCTTGCATTTGTTTAGCATGATTGGCGGTTCCTTGAGCACTGGAGTCAGCCATCTAATTGTAGTATTCAATGGGAAAGGCATGTTTAGGGTGATTGGTGTTCCCTTGAGCACTAGAGTCAGCCATCTAATTGCAGTATTCAGCGAGAAAAGCATAAACACCTTCACAAGAAAGCTTTGAACCAAATAGCAACATTATAATATAATATACATGGAATTTTGCATATTGGAATGAACAAAGAAATTGAGCTCAGAATACAAAAGGAAGGAAGCATGTATTGAAGAACATGGAAACAGTGCTAAAAGTAATTGCAATTCAATGTACTAAAATTTATGGACAGACTCGAATTATAATAGGATAAAGTCCATTTGACAATTAGAAACATAAAGGAAAGTGTTTTTACCTGAAGACATATAAGGGGTCAAAAATGAAGTTGTGTTTCCTTGAGATTTGTCATTATTTGAGGAATCCTTTGGTTCATATCTGTCTCATGCCTTGTTCACCACCATACGGTCAATCAGTATAAAATTTGTTCACAGATGCTTCAGTTTGGATTTAATAGTTCCTTAAGAATATATATGGCATTAACAAATGTAAAACGAAACATGAATTCAATCAACATCTGATTAGGATATTTTAACATGGACAAGAATAAATCCCAATGTATGCAAAATAAATGTGGTATCATAAGCCCACCATCTAAATGCATGTCTTTTGAATCATATGCTCATTGCAGGCACATAGTACATGTGTGCTTACATAGACATAAGTAATTCAAAATAGGAGAAGAAAGAACTGAAAGAATAAGGAGTAAAAGAGTGTGAAACATCGGTTACTCACTGGCTAGAGCATTGTCAAAATCTCCTCCAAGAAAATTGAACCTAACACTGATTCCTATAGTGGCCAAGGTGAGAGAAAATACACTACCAAGTCTTAATCTAGCTTGAACTTTATCATCAGATGTCCAATATGGTTCAGCAACCTTCCAAAATGTATTGATAAGTGTCTGAAGGTCTGAACCTTCTCTCTGCCAAAAAACAACTCTATTAAATAGCCTCGAAGGAAGTAAAAGAGGCACATAAAACAAATATGCAAGTCTCTCTGAGTTATGATAATAATATAAAGGTCAAGCTTTTCAACTTGCAACATAGATCAGATCGAGAAAATTGTTATAAAAGTAACAAGAATAATAGACAACCTTTACAATAGTTAAGAGACCATAACAAAATTCAGGATGCCATCCCCATTGGCAAAATTGTAAAGCACAGTTCACTTATGAAAATAAGGTTGAATAAAGAACTTAGAACCATGTAACGTAATAAGTGGAAGATTTCTATAAAATACAGGCAAAACTTCTGAAATGGAAGTGACTATCTGATACCACATCAATTAAAAGTTACCTGTTCAGCGAGATAAGCAAGAATCAAGTATTTCCAATCGATATCTATGAATATATATGAGTACACACTGAGAGTTGCTGCTACTAAAATTCAGAACCATAAATCTAGTATAAAACATAGGATTGTTCATAAAACTCACATGGACATTTCAACAGATTTTCACAAATTATTACCACAGAAAATAAATCTTTCAATTCCCAAAACTAGAAACAACTTTTCTTTACAAATTGATGATTAGAGACATAAAATTTGATCGAGACATTAAATTATACATGAAGCTTTAATTTTTATTAGCATGATTAAAACTTAGATTATATAGCATTTATATTACATTTAATATTGTTGGGAAATACTACCCTACAATAACAGATCTATAGATAACACTTGTACTGGTGTAACGTTGGATCTAGTAGATAAGGGTTGACAGACATGATGGATGTGACAAGAAAGAGTATGTGTCATACAAATGGGAGTGATAAAAGTTAAGGATAATTGGGAGGTCAAAGACAAACTACAAGAGGGTAAGATGAAGAATTAAAATCTCAATGCTCTAGTCTAGGCCATTAAAAAAGAACACCATATGCAACTATATATGTGGTACATAATTGGAAATTATTTTTGCTTAAAATATTTAAGAACAGTAATTCTTCAGCAACAATGTTGTCAAGGCAAATAAATCCAAGGAAGAAAAAAAAGCTTCTATGCAAGCGCTGAAGCAATTTATGGAAGAATATAATGCTGATAGAGGTCAAAATCATGTGGCAAATAAGAAGAAAGAGAACAGCAGAAGGATGAAGGCACATATCAATGAATCAGAGAAAAGGAATAGAAATTGTGAGATCTAATAGTGAAATTTCTGATATCAACCCCCCTATTGGATGGGGTAATCTGGATCAGTACACTAAAGAGAGCCAACTTATAGTACAAGGGTTGACACAACATTTATATATGTTATATATGACCATTTTCGAGCATAGTAGTGACTGAAGTAGATATTGTAATATTATGATGTCAAAACTACGAACTACTTCTTAGAACTGATAGCAATAGCCTAGCTGATAGTTTGTATTTTTGATATGATACATTTTGCAGTTAGCTGAATGTTAACCTGACTTTTGAGGCTGTAATTTTGTGGTTAATATGCTATCTTTAGTTCAAGAAAATATTCAATATTTTCTTTGATTATGTTTACAAATTTTATTCTAGTGTCATCATAAATTTGACAAATTTGACAATAATAATATATCTTCCAATCTGGTAAACGAATTGTTAAAAAGTCTATTTTAGATAGGCAAAAGACCCTGCAACTCTCTATCAACAAAATGCCATCCAACCATTTAAGCTACCCAATCTATTTTGATATGCAAAACAGAGACCAAAAAAGACATTTACCAATCATAAATTTACCATAAATATTATATTGTTCATTTCATGTTTGCTTGAATAGTATGCCTCTTTCTATCTGTGATGCCATGTAACTACAAGGTCAAAGTACGTTCTATAGAACTTTCCATTGTTGGCATACATTCAAGTCAACTTCCTCGCATAGCAACTATTTCTGTGTATATGCAAACTATGTCATTGATAACATTTAGGCTCCTCAAATTAAGAACCAGTAAGATATTTGCAAGAGTTTTGGAAGTTACGCATCTCAATTTGGGATTATTTTCAGTTCTTTTGAATGCACATAAGCTTTCACAAATTCAAATAAATGTAAATAAAGCAAAAATATAGACAATCCAACACTTACAACATTGCACTAAAATATGTAGTGAATGTATTGAACGTAGTCAAATCGAACGAAATGCAAGCATCTTTGCCTGTGGCTCAAGACAAGGCAATAAGTTTACCCCTCATAATTTATTTCTACTTTTGTAGTTTCAATAAAATAAACAAATTTACTTTGCATGATATGCCAAAATAATTGTAGTACAAGACATATCAAAGCATGTCATTCATGCAAGTTGACATTCCTCCACAACGCAAGTTTGAACTTAGCATATGGAATGTATTACACAAAAATATTCTCAAACAAGGTTGAATGTATTGTATACCCTACTAAACCCATATTTTTTCTATATAATCTCAAACTCCTTACAAAATCCACACAATATCAACCCCTTTTGTGATTTTACCAAGAATATATATATTACCAATAAATATTTGTAGACAATCTGCAATATACACTCTGGGTGAAAAGATCAGATTCGGCTTGTCATGACTGTGTTTTCTTTCCATTGTATTTTTCTTATATTCTAACAATCGTTGTTCTTTGACAATCTCCAATTCTTGTTTCAGCTACGTAAGATGTATTACAGTTACTTGCAGCGGTGAATTAAATAATCTTGATCATAGAATATGCATTTGTAATGTACAACATGAACTCAAAATTATATGCACATATATGATTTCATTTCCAAGTAGCTTTCAATGCATATGTGTCTCATTTGAAATCAAGTTATCAATTGAAATCAAGTTATCAGTAAAGTTCCCAAATTAACAAGAGTTGCATTGCATCGCATGAAAAAGAAAAGTTGCATTGAATCGTATGGAAAAGCATCAATTGTTTAAGCTTTATAACTTAAAAGATTAGACAATCCTAAATCATTTGGAGTCCATGTAAAAATGTTAGCAAGATTTTGAAAATAGGTAATCAAGAGAAAAGGTAGTTTCCAAGTTTGCCCATCACAGATTGGCATTCATGATTTATTAATTTACAATGCATACACATCGTGAGACATACACAAGCGCACACATGCGTGCACACACAGTAAATTAAATTTTCACTCTGTTTACAACTGTACGTTGATTCTCATTGTCCGTATTTACAACTGTGTGTTGGCTTTAACACTAGAGGCTTGTATCAGTACACATTTCTTTTATTTTTTTTAGAAGTATACTGCTCTCTGAAGCAAAATCTAGCTGCTTTACATTGGTGATGGCAACCTTCAGTTGTTCTTCTTTATTGTATGTTTCATTTCTGCATGTTAGGTTCAAGAGGAACTGATTATACGTTACATTTTTTATGACCTTTGCTGTGCTTTGCTCAGCATTGTCATCTAATTGAAGCATGTATAATGTTTCTACAGGCATGCCCATGAGTTTTGTTGCCCCTTCATCAAATGCAATTGCCCATATTGTATCTGTGTGATCCTACAGGTTTGTTTGGAGGATGTATCTATAGTTACATTCAGACAAGGTCATGTTACATTTCAAACAATACCAGGTTCCTTCTTTAGTCTCATCTAATCATTTCTTACATGCTTTTCCATTTACTTGGGTGGGACATGCTTGGTAGAAAAATGCCTTAGATTTTATCTGTTGTATCGTTGCCTTTAGAATGCAATAGAAGGGTTACACTGAATTTGATGCATGTGCCTGAATTTTAGTAATCGTCATTCTTTGAGGGGTGGGAGTTGGTGCAACAAGCTAATGCACAATTCCTTGTCCAGTGTGAACATTTTGGTTGTACCAATCTTTTAGCTGGGCCAATTCCTCTATAAGAGGGTCTATGGAGAGGCTTGTATTAAATGTTGTACCTATTATCTTTCCATTGAATTCACACACATGACCATTCTTGATAGCAAGAGTAGTCATTTCTTGTAAATAATGCCTTCATTGGAGTTCAGTACCTTCCTTTTCTGCCATTACACCCCATAGTGTAACATCGATGGTTAATCGAGTCATGTCGACTAACTTAATGGTATGCCTAGGAACCTCTGTACCATCTCTTCTACGTATCATTGAGCTCAGGTCAACACTAATGATAATTCCAATAACGTCAATGGTTGAGTTGTTATTTATGGTAGCCACTTGATCAAGAGGTGTGAAGGCGTATCTGTGCTTGGGTATAGAAGAGTCATCATTGTAGGTAGTAACCTTTGAATCATCTACCAAGGTTATTTCTAGTCCACTATTGAGTTTTTTGTAAATTTTATTGGCTGGCTTGATTGCTCCCCTAGATAATGTGTATGTCACTCCAACTTGGATGTTATCATAATGGGTTTTTGCTAGTTCATTGAAACACATAACACATGTTCAGTACCTTCACTGTCTACAGTGTCAAAGCTAAAAACATGGCCACTTGCTTTTGTTGTATTATAGTGATAGATGTCCTTCTTCACTAGGACACGACCCTTGATGGTCCAGTTTGGTTGGTAGGGATTCAAAAATTTTATAGGAGTTATCGTCATAGGTGTGTTGCCCATGTTTTGAGGTGTCCTAACCCCAAACAATGCTCTCTATCACTCGGAACCCTTACATTTTGTGGATGTGCTTGGCTCTATACTTGCATCACATAGAGGAGGCGTAGTTTGTACTACATCATCTTCCTATTTTACACAAAGGAAAATTGGTTCTCCAACTATAGCATGTGTTGTACATATAATCTCTAGGTCAGGAATAACGATCCACCTACACAATCAAACAATCAAAAATAAAATATTTTAAGCAATGCATTTTGTAAAATGCAAAGGTTATATAAACTTTGTTGGAAAAACAGTAGGCTTATTGACTCACCGGGAACTATGCGAATTTGGGAAGATATATTTTGTTAGCTATAGAATGGAGCCAATCATGAGTCATTTGGAATCTATGTCATTGTTATATTTTTTTGGCAAGGATGCCTTTTGTTTGTGAACGCCATCTGAAAGATCAACTCTATAATGATTGCAATGCTCAGGTCCATCCCCAAAGTTAGATATAGCAGATATTTGGAGACATGGAGCCACAAGGACAGACCCGTCCTACATAAGATGGATTGCATTTTTAGTTAGTACATCCATAAGACAGAGGATTAGGATGCTACCTGCAAAACCAAGAGCAAACTACTTCATTGCACTATATGATGATTCAACAAAAGGTTGGATTCATTAATGTCAACACACATAATAGATGATGTGTATGTATCAAGCCTTCAATAACAACATTATACATCACTGAGTAGAAGCAGCAACACTGTCATCAACTGTGATCCTTGAACCTTATTCAAGATACAAATTAATGTTTGTATTTTTCTAACTATGACTATGACCTAGTTGTGAAATAAATAGAATGATATATTTATGCTTGTGCTTGTTTCTATGCTACTGCTCCAATAGCCCATAATAGGGCAGCCTCGAGAGGATGTAGAGTATAGGACAGATTTAAAGTTTTGTGGTAGCTTGAAAGGGCAGCATAGTTGACAACATCAATATAGCATAATACACAGTCAGAAGTAGTTTAAGCATTGTACCAAGAACAAGTATTGCATGTTTCACTTGGAAGTAGCAATTTATATAGATTGTTGTTCTAACATGATCGTTGACATCGTAGTTCATCAGTGCTCTTTAGTTTGCATGATGTGGAGCCTCCTCTTGCACAAGATGCAATTATCAGAATTCTGGGTTACAAAGTGAAGAAAACTGCATCTAACAAGTGAAACATGGGCACCTGTTCATGGGTTTGCTTCTGTGTTTACTGTTTAGTGACAATTTATCTTGCAGTTTGTAGAGAATGGGATAACCCGTTATAGCTTTAAAGTGTGTAGAGGCAAGCTGAAAAATAACCCTGTTGCATATTGTGTTTGATCAATTGTATCAAAATGGGCTTGAGTGTAAGGGATGTCATCTTTAGCTTTTGATGTACATCATGTTTAGCTATTGCATGATGTTAAGTTGTGCGTATGACCTGAAGATCTAACATTCGTGGGCTTAAACTGTGATTTTAAATAATGGGAACCAATCCAAAAAAAAATCAGGTTTTAACACGAACATTTGATGAAAATAGAGTATGGTTTAGTTGATACGAGAGCATTGGATACACAAAATTAGAACCAATCCATCTCTTAAATCTAATAAATTCTCTATTAAAGTGAGTTTCTTGTATGTTTTTATCATGTCTATTATTTGCCAAACTTATGCTCTATTTCTATTGTACCTATGCATGCCCAAATTATGACAAACACAACAAACAACAAACTATGGTAAACCTACAAATTGAAACCCAACAAACAACAGTACAAAATTATAGCACTGTTAGTAAGATTTAGTATCGAGGAAAAAAAATTCAAGAAAAATTGAAAGGGAATTAAACTCACTAAAGTTATTTTTTCAACACTATCAGTTTTTTTCTGGTTCACAGTAAGATCCTGTCAAAAGCACAACGTTAAAACCTAATGTTAGATTCTATAATTATGCATGTTGGATATTGTACAGTTGAACAAAACATAAAACTAACAGATAAACTGAACTATATCATTATACAACACATACGTAAAATTCAACTTAAAAAAAGTCATTTTTCCTAGAACTGACATTTTTTTTCCTCATACAAACTAAATTACAGATTGAAACCCTAGATAAAACACATAACATTACAATTTATCACAATTCCAATTCACTTCTATATAGTATAAAACATTGAAGAAAAACACAAAATATTGAGCTCCAACATATAAATTACAGAAAAAAAGGGCAGATTAAACTCATCAAGTTTTCAGCATCAAAGATTTTTTAAACATCTCAATTACAATGCAAACAGAATCCGTAGGCAAAACATCTATTATATTTACACCCATTTAATTATATTAAATTTACAGAATTATTGAAATGATACACAAGATTGATGCAAATACCTTCAAAATCTTCAAATCATGCCAAAGCTTATCAGAGTTGTTTGTTTGTTTTCAAGTGTTGGTTGAATGAAAGCGTGTTTTGTTTATGTAATGTCTAGGCAGGCAAGAATGTATTAATGAAAACATTTCGTGAAGGACAAAATGTGGCTGAGAGCTAAATGCATATGCGCATTGCATGAGTTAGAACACGTGATTACCTATGATTCGGTTGTCTGGGTGCTAGAAGGATAGGAAGTGTTGAGGGAAAAGTTGGAAAAACACTTTGAGATTTCAACCATTCCACTCTCATTTCCTAGAAAGTCATATTGGTACAGCAGTTGAGTGCTTGGGGATGAAACCATAAAAGTAGCACATGGTACAATTTGACAGTAGATTTGTACAGAGGGCTGTCAGGATCATCAATGAATTTAGACTAGCAGATTTCAAAGTGCTCAGGATTATATTCTCGCTTGGACATGCCTAAGGATGCTACTTTGGACAGGTGTGCTTTTCTTTCCCGAAGCTTCATCAGAATAATGGCAGTGTTCATGGGGAATCTCAATTTAAACCCTAACCTTCCTATTGATTGAAATTGATCTTGAGATTGATCATAAAATGCTAAAAATTTCAATTAGGAACAAAAAAATTAGTGATCAAGAGTATGAAATAAATGGCGTTCAATGAAATTGTATAATCTAAAACCCTCATACAACCCTGATTTAGGATTGCACTACCCACTATTAGACCTGATTCTAATAAAAATACTTCAAAATTTGTAGGATCAGACCTGGTATGATTGTTAATGAATGCCTATATGATGCTGATATTTAAAATCTGTCGTTTAAGGTTGCAAAATTTGCTGATCTTTGCCTTATCCTAGCTGATATTTCTTCAATCTTATTCAAGATCTCTGCTTTAAGGAAGAAATTTGGTGGAACTTGCTTTGATTGTAGATCAAAATTGCTTCTATTTTGTAATGTCCCTTTTGTTGGAAGTTGAAGTCCAACAGACTCCTTCCCTGTTTGCCGCCAAAACTCTTGGCTATTCATATTCTTCCTAGAAGCTCTTTAAGAGCTGATTGTAATTCATTTTCTAAATTTGATTGCCAGAGCTGATTGCAGTTGTGTAGATGTAAACCAGATTGGTGAATAATATAGTGATTCCCCTGCTTCAAGTGTGGATGTAGGCAATTGCCAAACCACAATAAATCTGTGTGTTCTTGTTGTTTGTGTTGTGTATATTTAATTGTGTTTATCTGCTATTTTCAATTTGATTTCTTCATCCTAACAATTGGTATCAGAGCAAGGTTAGATCGCTATTTAGATTTTGGTGTTTGAATTTCTAGAATCATGGAAGAATCAAAGATAGAGAAGTTCTCCGGTCAGAGCTTCAGATTATGGAAAGTGCAGATGGAGTCTTTGCTGATAAAGCAAGACCTTTCAATTGCACTTGAAGGGATAGCAAAGAAACTAGCTAGGATGGCTAATGAAGATTTTGTAAAATTGGACAAGAAGGTGAGAGCGACAATTTTTCTCTCGCTGTCCAATAATGTTCTCTTTAATGTCACGGGTGATGCAGCAACAAAAGAAGTATGGGATAGACTTTCAGCCATGTATGAAATGGCTTCGACTGCAAATAATGTTTTTATTATGAAGCGCTTATACAAACTGAAAATGAAAGAAGGTTGTGCTATGGCAAACCACATCAATGAATTTAATACATTGATTAGTCAAGCGACTTCAGTGGGGATGACACAAGATGATGAAAGCAAGGTTGTTTTGTTATTGTGTTGTTTACCAAGTAGCTGGGATGGTGTTGTAACAGCAGTTAGCACATCTATATCTGGTAAAAATAAATTAGTTTTTAATGATGTAGCAGCTACTCTTCTCAGTGAGGATTTGAGAAGAAAGAATGATGAACCTTCATCTGGTGAAGCTTTAACGGTGGTCAGCACCGATAATAGAGGTAGAAGTCATAACAGAGGCAGAAATAATTACCATAGACATTCAAAATCAGCAAAGAGATCAAAGTCTAGAAATAGAAATGATGAATGTTGGTTTTGTGGCAAAGCGGGTCATGTGAAAAAGGATTGCAGAAATTTCAAAAGAGCACAAGAGAGAGTGCAAGACAGCGAAGCAAATACCGTTTATGATAAAGATGATAGCATCTTAATCCTTTCAACAACCGACACTACTTCGGATTCATGGGTGCTTGATTCCGGTGCCTCCTATCATGCTACCTCATGTCTTGAAGCATTCATCAACTACCATGAAGGGCAATTTGGCAATGTTTTTTTAGGAGATAACAAAGCTTGTGAAATTACAGGCAAAGGGGATGTATTGCTGCCATTAGAAGGTGGTAAAACATGGCTGCTCAAAGATGTTCGCCATGTCCCAAAATTGAAGTGGAATTTGATATCCGTTGGACAACTCTTTGGTCAAGGTCTAAATGTCAATTTTCTTCCGGATACATGGAAAGTAACACATGGTACCATGCTGATTGCAAATGATAATAAAGTGGAAAATCTTTACATTTTTAAGACTCGTGGTGAAGTGGGAGCTGCAATGGTGATTGAGGACAGCAAAGCGGATATTTGGCATCAAAGACTTGGGCACATTAGCAAGAAAGGTCCCCATGATATGCATACAAGAAATCAGCTATCGGGCCTCAAGCTTGTGGACTTAGCCTTTTGTGAACATTGCCTCTATGGCAAACAAAAGAGAGTCAGTTTTTTGAAAGGTGGGCATGACACAAAGACAACACCGCTAGAGCTTGTATACTTGGATGTTTTTGGACCAACCGAGGTAACCTCCATTGGAGGAGCTAACTATTTTGTAACATTTCTTGATGATTGCACAAGAAAAGTATGGATTTATATGCTTTCTAGGAAATCAGAAGTGTTTTCAAAATTTAAAATTTTCAAGGCATTAGTTGAAAATCAGATTGCGCATAGGATTAAATGCTTACAAACAGATAACGGTGGGGAATTTTGTTCACATGAATTTGATAATTTTTGTGCTGATATGGAATTAGAAGAATCACGGTTGGTCCTTTCACTCCTCAAGAAAACGGTGCAGCCGAGAGGATGAATAGAACAATCCTTGAGAAGGCATGATGTATGTTGTCTAATGCAGGTTTAGGCATAGATTTTTGGGCAGAAGCGTGTAATACAATAGTGTATTTAATTAACCAAAGTCCATCATCTAAATTGGATTTTGGTATTTCGGAAGAGGAATGGCAAGGGAAGAGGATTTCATATTCGCATCTTCATGTGTTTGGATGCGAAGCCTTCTCGCATATACCCAAGGAAAAGCGAACGAAATTGGATCCAAAGTTGCTGAAATGTATCTTTGTGGGGTATGGAGAAGAGCAGTTTGGTTTCAGATTGTGGGATCCAGTTCACAAAAAGATTGTTTGCAGCAGGGATGTAGTCTTTCATGAAACCACCTTTCCTGCACTGCAAGATGCAAGTAAATCAGAGATAGAATATGTTCCTATGTCTCTATTTTAAAATACGACTACCAGCGCTCTGCCTCTGGTCTCTCATTCAGTGGGAGCTCCTATGACATCTACATCTATTGAATATAATTCTCAGACTGAGAATGATGAAGTGAGTGTTGAAAATAATTGGTCTTCTTTTAATTCAGAATTCGTGGGTTTGCAAAACAGAGCACATTTGGAAGATCACTCTTATGGTGAGCATCTTGGCTCATGTTTTTCAACTTTGGTTGAGCATACTCCATGGTGCTCTGCACCTCCACCACATTCTGAAAATCATAGTGTATTCTCCCCATGGCATACACCTCACCCTCCATGGCAGTTGTCCCCACACCTCGTAGCCCACAGTCCTTCCCGGGAGTCTTCCGCAGCTCCTTGCTACCTTCCCCGTGCTCCTCCCGCAGCCTACTCTCCCCGCGAGCTCCCTGCTGGTCTCCATGCCTCCCCACCACGCGGGCCCTCTCTGTAGACTTCCCCCGACCCCCTAGCCACTCCCTCTTTCTCTCCGCAGGCCCACTCCATGTGTTCACAGCAACCATAGACATATGTCGCTAATGGTGATGGTCTTGTGGAAGACCATTCACGTGGTCACTACCCCCAAAAAAATTCACATGGTCACGGGCTCAATCCTGGTTTGACCTCCTCTGTGAACCCACAGCAGTGTCATCTCTCTCCTGTGCAAAACAAGAGGGATTTTTCTGATCGGCCTTCACACAATGTGGATAAAAATCCACAAGCTTCTAATAACCCTGCAGATAGAGTCATTACCAGACTAAAAAATAGGGACATTACAAGAAATGCAAACAGAGACAATGGGAGTGATGTTAAAGTGATTAAATAGGGAACACAAAAATTGAATGACTCTACTACTGAAACAGAGAGTCAATTGAGAAAATCAACCAGACAGAGGCGACCTCTTGCGAAGTTCTCCGATTATGATTTACTATTTTGTGAAGAGGTTGAACCTTCTTTGCTCATCTTTTATCAAACAGAGCTTGCAACATACAAAGAGGCTTTTAAAAATGTAGATCGTGAAAACTGGCACGCTGCAATGTGTGAAGAAATGGAGGCACTAGTGAGGAATCAGACATGGAATTTGGTGCCACTTCCGCCTGACAGAAACGCATTGAGAAATAAATGGGTGTATAAACGAAAAGATGAAGCCGATGGTCACAAAAGATTTTGAGCAAGACTGGTTGTAAAGGGATATGCTCAGCAGCAAGACCTCGACTTCAAAGAAATTTTTTCGTCAGTAGTTAAAATGACTACCATCCAAGTAGTATTGGGATTAGTTGCAGCGTGGGATCTTGAACTTGAACAGCTGGATGTGAAGACGACATTTCTCCATGGCGATCTTGATGAGGAATTATTTATGCATCAGCCGAAAGGGTTCATTAAAAAGGGGTAGGAACACCTTTATTGCAGATTGAAATGTAGTTTGTATGGGCTTAAGCAAGCCCCCAAGCAGTGGTATCTTAAATTTGACAAATTCATGATTGATCACAAGTTTACTCGCAGTGAGTCTGATCCTTGTATTTATTACAAGAAGCTTCCTAATGGCGAATTTGTCATTCTTCTCCTTTATGTGGATGATATGCTCATAGCCGACACAAGCATGAGGATTGTGAGTGAACTTAAGACTCATTTAGCAAAGGAATTTGCCATGAAAGATTTAGGGGCAGCAAAGAAGATCTTAGGAATAACTATTTTTCGGGATAGAAAAAAGAGAGAACTCAAACTATCTCAGCAAGACTACATTAAAAAAGTCTTGGATAGATTTGGTATGGCAGATGCTAAATCTATTTGTGTACCTTTAGCCTCTCATTTTAAATTGTCTTCTCATTTGTGTCCTAAAACACAAGAAGATAAGGAGTTTATGGATAAAATTCCATACAAATCTGTAGTTGGAAGCCTCATGTATGCTATGGTGTCTACTCGACCGGACATTGCTCATGCCATGGGATTGGTGAGCAGATTTATGGCTAATCCGGACAAATCACATTGGGAGGCGGTTAAGTATATCTTGAGGTATCTCAAAGGTACTTCTGATTTTTGTTTATGGTTTGGAAAGGACAAGGCAGTTTTGCAAGGGTTTACCGATTCAGATTTTGCTGGTGACTTAGACAAAAGAAAGTCTACTTCTGGTTATGCTTTCACATTTGCCAGGGAAGCGATTAGTTGGGCTTCAAAATTGCAACATACAGTTGCTCAATCAGCCACGGAAGCAGAATACATAGCTCTTTCTGAGGGAGCAAAAGAGATGGTATGGCTACAACTCTTGTTCAGTGAGTTGGGTTTGAAGCAATCAGATTTTGCTTTGTTTTGTGATAACAGCAGTGCAATTTTTATGACTAAACATCCAACATCTCAGCTGAGGTCAAAACATGTTGATGTTCGCAGTCATTATGTTCGCCATATGGTTGAAGAAGGCAAGTTTCATGTAGATAAGAATCATATCGATTTGAATCCAGCTGACGTACTCACTAAAGTAGTTAAGTGGGAGAAGTTTGATTTCTGTCGAGCTTCTCTTGGCCTTTCCAATAACTGATAGCAGAACTAAGTGGGAGAATTTACTTGTTGCAGCAATTCATTGGCCTTCAGTGGGAGATTGTTGGAAGTTGAAGTCCAACGGACTCCTTCCCTGTTTGCCACCAAAACTCTTGGCAATTCATATTCTTCCTGGAAGCTCTTTAAGAGCTGATTGTAATTCATTTTCTGAAGTTGATTGCCAGAGTTGATTGCAGTTGTGTAGATGTAAACCAGATTGGTGAATAATATAGTGATTCCCCTACTTCAAGTGTGGATGTAGGTAATCGCCGAACCACGATAAATATGTGTGTTCTTGTTGTTTGTGTTGTGTATATTTAATTGTGTTTATCTGTTGTTTTCAATTTGATTTCTTCATCCTAACACCTTTTGGGAGGACATTAAGTAACAAAGCAATCAGAGTAAGTGCATCAAAACACTCTCCCTTAGGCCTACTCTATAGAATATATAGCTTGAACGCTGGGAGAGAGAGTTCAGACTTATAACAACAAAATTGAACCCCTGGGGTGGGTGTTGGACTTACGACTCTTGAACGTCGAAGGTGGGATCATCACGGAACCGGTTAAGGGGCACCTGCTGAATGATCAGTGCTCTCGATCAATCACTCAACTGACTACTTGACCACTAAATGAGAAGCTCTGAATGAGAAGTTTGGATTGGAGATAGTTAGTTGGCCTGCCACCATCTATAGGGAGTTCGCTGGTGGGCTCAAGGACAAGCAGGGTAGGGCTTGCATATGAACCAGCCGCCATAAGGGTTAAGGGTTAAGGGTATAGGGCTCCTCGATAAATAGTCATTCTTAAACAACAAACCCAAAAAAACCAATTGATACAATTAAAAGCAAACTACCATGAACAAATTATAAGATTGCAGATAACGTTACATACCAAGTTATGCAGTCGACTTTGTTCATTCATCAGTAGATTAAGTAGTGGATTCTTATCTTGATCCGGTTGAACCATATGATGGAGTAGATCCAATCTAAGTAAAGAGTTGATTGAAGATGGGTTCAGGCGGTCTTTGCCAGCAATACACCTCTGAATGGATACACAACCCGTATGTAGGCAACCACATCAATGTCCACCACAGCTGGACTATAAACCCTAACCACGCGTTATAGGAGCTATCACAGAAGACTATACAGAAAAATATCGATGGCAACAACAGAAAGTGATGATTTCATGGTGTGAAACAATTCCGATGGGGGTGCAACCCCACAGGGAATTGCCTATCGACAAAAAAATATTAACTAGGGCTTGCATCTACATTAACAAAATTATATATCTATGTTACATATTTATTTTATATTACTAAATTTTTAAAATAATTGTTATAATTATTTTTAAAAGCATGGGATGGTATAGTTAATGAAAGCAATTGCAAAACCGACAATTTAAAAATGACAAAAAAATCATTCGACTAGCATATCGTCAACACTATTGGAGCGAATATCAAACACATGGATTTAATCCGTTTTATGAGTGTCTAATAAACACTCTTCGAAAATCGATGCAGAAAAACGATGATCGAAAAGAGAGGAAATTCCACGGTAAATTAAATATTTGCGGAACAAAAAATAGACGACCGGGATGAATGTGATCGTCTTGTCAGCCTAGTAGAAAGACGGTAAATATCTGATAAATTCCTATTAAATTTCTGTCATATTTCTTTATGATGCAAAGGTACTATCAAATTTTCCACACAACACCAGACTTTTATGTGTTGATGCTCATTGAACAGGTCGTATTTTCAGCGTGCGATTTTTCTTTGTCACTTTTCCACAAAATATCAGACTTCTGGACATTGATGTTGACTTTTCTTTCACTTTTGACCGAGTTTCTCAGTGCGTAGGAAATATATATGTTTTTCTTCTGATGATTACGGCTGGACAGCAGATCAAATTTAAACCCATCCAACACGCTTGTCAAATTTTGTGTGCTAGAGTTTCTCTTTCATCTTGTATTTTGTGAGTTATGAGAGGAATGCATATAAAGTGCATATAAAGTGCCTATGTCATATTCTTATTGTACCGCTATTTGTTTTTTAAAATTGCACTAAAGACTAATCTATATTAGAAACAAGTTGGTGGATGTAATGAGGTGATAGTTAAAAAATGCATCACAATTGTTGAAACAAAATTTTAATGAAATCTTGGAAGCTAAAAAATGAAATTATTAAAACAAAATAGTTCTCAAGTAAATGTTAAGGTTGGGGTCTCATGGAGTTGGGCTTCCTAAAAAAATTTAGCTGTTGAGATTTTTCAAGATTATTTTAAGTGGTTGGTCCCATGAATTTTGTAGAACTTGACAAGTGGAGAAAAAAGCCTAAACTAGTGGGGCAATTTCTAGGCCCCCACGGTCCCACCTTTTCCACCAACTTAAACTTGCAGCCCTAAAAAGTAGGGGTTGCAATTTTTCAAGAAAGGATTCCAATTAATATTGTATGATTTTATATTTTTTACTTCATGGGACCTCCCACTCCTTAAAATTAGATCCTTCAGCTCCCCTCACGGGACCCCACCCTAAGGCTAGGGTCCCATGAAGGGGGGCTTCCTAAAAAATAGAGCTATACTTGTTGAGATTTTTTGAGAAAATTTTAAAGCTGTTAGTCCCATGAATTTTGTAGTGGAGTGCAACTTAAAAATTTAAGCTACGAAATATGGTGGTCTCATGAATATAACACCATTATCTTCTATACTATGTGTAGTGATATAAAAACAAGTAAAAAAAAATCATTTTCCCTCCAAAAAAATATTTTTAATAAAAATCTAAACATAAATGTTAATAAGTGACACATAACATCCCTAAACTGACAATGAAAGCGACAAGGCTTTGCGATTACAGGATCCCTAACGAACGAAGCACATCAACCTTCTAGAGCATTCTCCTCAAACCCTAGCGCCACCATGCATCTAAAATCAGTGGCTAGACAAGTTAGGGAGCTCTCCATTTCAGAGGTGGATGAAAAAGATGAAGAAAAGAATGCTAAAGTTGCCAACGGTGATGTAGTTCAAACTGGCTCTAAAAAGAATAAAGTTGAAATGGGTGATGGAGCGAAAGAAATGATGCCAAAAGATCAGCCACCCTTCAATACTGGTAAAACCCAAGAAATGCAATTCTCTGATGATATTGTAGATGTCATTTTTGAGCATCAAAATTGTACTATTATCCTTTTTTTTTTAAAGGGCATTCCTATTGAATCTGAGTTTTATAAATGGGCTTGGGTGAATTGGGAGAATTGGGAATGGGAGATTGAATTTGTACAAGGTCTTGGAAAGGGATAAGTTTTATGTATGTTTAAATATTTACACCATGCCCAGGTGGTTTTACAATATGATACTTATATCATTTGTGGACAAATGTATTACTTACAAGCCTGGCACTTTAATTTCCACCCTAAAGGGCCTTCTCACTCTCATTATCCCATGTGGGTAGAGCTACCTTATCTCAACTTAGCTTTCAAGCCATTTTTAAAAAGCATTGTGGCCCAACCAGGATGTTTTGTTTGGTGCAAGCCTAATTCTAATAAATTTTCAAGTTTGCAAGTCCATGCAAGGGCCTATGTAGAAATAGACTTGACTAAGCCTTTACCAAAAAATATTAAATTATTTGGACCAGGTTTTGAAATTGATCAGCCAATTGTCTATCTAAACAAGCCCAACGCATGTTTTTACTACAAGAAAGAAGGTCATTCAATTCGTGAATTCCCTATTAGAAAAAATAGGTCAGTTTGACCCCCTTTGAATGATTCTTCATCCACTATTCAACCTGCTACTCCCCCCTTGCTTCTTTCCAATCTACTCTTCCTTCTTCACCAAATCCATCTCCTCATTCTAACTTTTTAAAATATGTCATCATATCAGATGGGTGGAGATGTGTCAAGAAGCAGAAAGAACCTCCCGCTCCTTCTTCTTCTCATTCTCCTCAACCTTCATCTCTAACTCCTCTCCTTCCCCCCCCCTCTCCCAATCCCCCTGTCATTGAGTCTATCTTCCCCTCTCACCATTCTTCTCCTCAACCTCATTATTCTCTTTTCCTTCTCAGCCTAGATCTAGATCCCCTTCCTCTGTTAAAAGGGATAGTGAATCCATGGGTGATGTCATTTCTCCTCCTTCTTCTCGTCATAGGTCTAGTCCCTCCTCGACTGGCCTTAAAGATAGTGAGCTCAATCTTGATAATAAGTTCAATGTGTCGACTCAAAAGGATGCTTCTTCCACTCCTCACCATGAACTATAGGATCTTTTCTTGGAATGTCAAAGGAATGTCACTCCCTCACCACAAAAATTTATTTAAAGAGGTTGTTATGAAATGGAAGCTAGATGTTATCTTTCTTTATGATGTTAAGCTTAGTAGCATAAGACTTGAAGTTTCTTTAGGAAATGTTTGGAGAGATGCTACCTTTTTTCATACCTCTTATACTGATGGTAAAGGTGGTGTTGTTATAGGGGTTGCACCATGGATCTCTAAATATGTCATTGATGAGGGTGAGGACCATTCTCATTGTTGTATTTGGGTCCTCACCTTTATTAATGGACAACTCATTGGATTTTGTTCTATTTATGCCCCCAACTGTACTAAAGCTCGAACATAACTTTAGAATTGGATGTCCAATAATTTACCAATTGTTGACTGCGTTCTTGGGGGTGACTTTAACATGGTTGAGCATTCTCAAGACTGCAGCTGGTCAAAAAATTCAAATCTTAGCAAGGATGAATTTAATGGTTGGCTATTTTTCCAAAATTCATTGAGAGTAATTGACCCTATTCATGATAAACTCTCTAGCCATTCTAATAATTGGTATACTTGGTCTAATTGCAAAATGGGAGGTGATACAAAACTAAGCAGATTGGATAGATTTTATATCTCTCCTACATTGCCATTGGTTTATGATCAATTGGGTTTGTGTATTAATGTGGACCTCTCTACTACCCTATCTGATCATTACCCTATTGTTTGCAGCATTATCTTATCTCCAATGCTCAAGATGTTAACTCTTGGCTTGATATTTCATATTACCAATCTACACAAATGGGAGTTAAAAAATGCATAGTATGGCAACTATTGCAAGTCCATTGTTTGCAGAAACCTTTAATGACATAAAATACATACTCCAATGACAACACTTGGCGTAATAGCATCAGCTCCTCCAAAATGGATGGAGAAAAGTACCAGATTTAACTTGATTATTACAGGCATTCACATAGAAAAAGGGAATCTTACAACAGTAATCCTTAAGATAATAATGCCAATCTAGAGAAAATGAGTTTCGAAGCCATAAATGCAATATTTAAAAAAAATTAAAATAATTTTTAAACATCAACATTCTGCATATTTTCATTTGGAAATGAAAATTTTGACCATTTTGTTTACATATTCCATGTTATTTTGAGAGTCTAGTTACTACAATACTATGAAACCAAGTTCAAGCATATAATGCGAGCATTGTCACTCTACCTATATCCATCAAAACAAAACAAAAAATCCACAAGTCTATGACACATTCTCGGCATTGAAAGACACACAAGTGTTGTTATCATTTTTAAGAATGTTTTTCAAGTATGGCCACTCTACATATATCCACCCATATTGTTCTCCTTTTTAGGGATGGAGGAGATACAAAAGCACTATACAACCAAATTCAAGTAGAAAATTATTAAAGATGCATATACCATTATCTTAAATAAAAGTTTCTATTAGTACACAACATATAAGTTGTTCATATTTTTGAATCTATCTTTCATAGAAGTATATGAGATTTCTATTGCATGTAGGTCTTTCCCAAAAGCATGTGTAATGAACTTTTTGTGACCAAGAATAAAGTCTTTAGATACACCAATAAACCATCATCCTTGAGAGAAAGTTATATATTAGTAACAACAAAAAGATTATATTATTCAATTTAAAAGAACTACAAACAACCTAAAATTTATACAATAGCCAATAAATTTTTTATCTAAAAAATGTACTAATTTCCTTTTGAATTTGCGTAGTTTAATATTTAGAATTGTCATATATACTTCAAAGAACAAAAAAAACTCACCTTTCAATGACTTGCAGATGTATATCTTTACAGTGTCAAATTCTTCATCTATGGAAAAAAAAACTTTAGGATTGAATCAACTTTGTTGAAGTATTTGCTTCTCCATCTGATATTTATCACCATCAATGATATTGTCCCCCCAAAAGCCATTCCATAGGAAAATCCCAATGATATCCCATACCATGGATATTTAGTGCTTTTCTTTATTTTATTAATGTAAATTTGCGGAGGAGAAGGAAAAAATTGTGGCCAAGAACAATTTCTGGGTAGGGGACACCCCCATAAATTAGGATTCCCTGAATAAGAGGATTCTCCAATCTAATCATATGTGTTCCTTGTGGTATGCTTCTAGAAAGATTGTTGTTTGATAGATCCAATGAACCTTTATAGCTTAGAGATTCAAGCTTTGCAGGGATTTCTCCTGAATAATGATTTCTTGAAAGGTCTAATGATTCCAATTGATGCATTTCTCCAAGAATTTTTGGAATGGTCTGATTCAAGTTGTTCATTGAAAGGTTTAGAACCCTTAGCCCCTTCAAATTCCCAAAATCAAAAGGAACTTTTCCCTCCAATTCATTGCTTGTGAGATCTATGGATGTGAGTGTGGAAAGAATATATTGGTAGTGTTGATCTGTACCTTTTAAAGTCATATCCAATCCATCTTGCTATAACGACCCGATAGTATCAATGGATAATACAAAACCATTTTGACTTTCATTTACCATTGCTTGAAGGAATACAATTGTGTGTGGAATTGAACCTGAGATATGATTGGAAGAAAGGAGCAAGATCTGGAGGTGCTTTAATTGACTTATCTCTAAAGGAATATTATCTGTAAATTTGTTCTCCTTCATTATCAATACTTTTAGCTCTAAGATATTTCCAATTAATGTTGGTATTTCACCTTCAAACAATTATTTCCAATATCAAGAACCTGTAGCTTTGAACAATTTGCTATTGAAGGATGGAATGATCCATCCAAATTATTACTGTGAACAACTAATGAATATAATTCACTTAGCTTACTAAACTCATGTGATAAGCTTCCCTCCAAACTATTATTTCCCAAATTCAAGACCTAAGGGATGAACAATTGGACAAATTGATAGGGATCACTCCTGTCATCTCGTTGTTTGCAAGATTTAACATTTCAAGTTGGGTTAATTTGCCCAAACTCTGAGGAATATTGCCACTACACAAATTATCATTGAGTAGCAATATTTTCATCTTAGGCAGCCACATTGATGGGATGTGCCCACTCAATCCATTTCTAACCAAATCTAGTTGTTCTATATGCATCCACAATGAAGTATTTGAGGATAGGTTTCCTTCCAAATGATTTCCTGAAAGATTTAGATGAAACAACAGAGGACTGGTTTCCCATAGCCAAGAGGGAATTACGCCCACAAGACTGCCATTAGTTATACCCAACGATTCAAGTGAGAACTATGTTGAAATCCAAGGTGGAAATTCATCATCAATCATACATGACACTAAACGTAGATAAGATAAATCAAAGGGTGAAATCCAAGTTGTGCTAATATTTAGGACACAATCAGATATATGAAAATTACTTAATCTTGTAAGGTTGTGAAAGAAAGTTTCTGAAATCGACTGGTAATGGTTTAATGACAGGCGTAGAGAATGTAAAAAAGCTGGAAGTGACAAAGAAGAGATGGTTTCATTGAAACGATTGCCATAAACATACAAGTGAGTGAGTGAGGAATGGTGAGAAAATGAAGGGAGAATGGTCCCACTCAATTGGTTATCATTAATTTCCAACAACTCTAGTAAAGAGGAATTGCCCAATGAATCTAGAATGATACCACTCAGTTGATTGTATGAAAGATCCAATTTCTTCAATAAAGAGAGACTTCCAAGAGAAGTCGGTATGCTTTCACTAAGTTAGTTGTTACCTAGGTCAAGGTGAGTTAAAGAAGCAAGATTGCCAAGGCAGGAAGGTATGCTTCCATTGAAGTAATTGTTTGAAAGATCAAGGAATGCAAGGCAAGTGAGCGAACAAGAAGGTATGCTTCCATTGAAGTAATTGTATGAAAGATCAAGGAATGTAAGGTGGGTGAGCGAACAAACAAGAGGTGGAATCATCCTACAGAAGCTATTATTAGATAAAACTAAAGCCTCAATATAGGGAAGATTGCCAAGGCAGGAAGGTATGCTTCCATTCAAGTTATTGCTCAAAAGATCAAGGATTTTAAGGTGGGTGAGCAAACAAATGAAAGGTGGAATCTTCCCACTTAAGCCAATATAAGGTAAATGTAAAGAGTGAATATAAGAAAGATTTCCCAAATAGGGAGGAATGGTAGTACCTGATACTCCATATATTGTAAGTGATGTGAGAAAATGAAGTTGGCACAGGCTCTCAAATATCACACCTTGGGGAGAAGAGGGATAGATTGCACCTGATACATAGAGAGAGACAACATGGTTGGTGTGAATGTCGTAGGAAATACCAATCTAGGAGGTACAACAATCCATTCCATTTACCCATGAACTGAGAGAGACCTTGGAGTCATTCAGGGCCGCTTTGAAGAGGAGCAGAGCTTGGGATTCATGGGAAGGACATCTGTTGGACATTAATCCATGGGAAAGAGGAAGGCAGAAGAAGAGAAGAAAAACTGAAATGAAAACAATACAGAGCTTGTGGTTAGAGATGGTCGTTTTGGATCACACAGAGGGAAGGATAGAATTGCGGTTGTTCTTAGGGTGGGCTATTCTTATCCTACATTGAGGTCAACACCTGTCAATGATTATTTATTAATTATTGACCCAATAGGGTTAATAATTTTCTTACACGGTTTATTAGTTGTATTTTTTCTTCGGTGACCTTGGTGTGCAATGGGTATGTCGAGGAGATGTAGAAGGCAAAATAGAAAAATTATAGTATAATTTGGTATGTATTTGTGTAGTACATGAGGTCAAAGATAATTAGATTCTATTATGAGTATGATCTTATATAGATAAAGAGGAAGATAGAGATGGATTTGGAGAAGGAGAAAAATATGGAGAGGATGGGAAAGATAAAGATAGAGAGAGGAGAGAGGAATAGATAGAGTTGCAAGATACAAAAATATAGTGATGTGGAGGAGATCATGGACTTGTTCAAGAAATGGGATGGTTTGAACGAAGTAATTTTCAAAGACACAAGTGTGGAATGATCCTTTGCCCATGTATGGTTACAGGGATGTCTCGACACATTTAGATAGCCATAAGATGCATTGTAGTGGATCTTTCTTGACTAACATTGGTGATTCAAAAGTGACAAGTTAGAATGGAAAAGATTGTACTCTTCCTGAATGAGAGACTATTTATTAGTGGGAGATGTGATAGAAGTGGCAACTTGGTGGTTTGCAAGGATCAAAAATCTCATTTTAAATGGCTTACAATTTGGCATCCATTATCCATTCATAGAGGTGATCAGGGAAGAACAAGGATGAGACATATTTCAGTTGACATACAATGAGGCATGGGATGTGGTAATATGCATTTGAGGTGTAGCAATGTGTCAACAATGACACAAACACAATGCGATGATTTTTGAGTTGTGTTTGAGCCCATGGTTCAAGTCCCTAGCAACTTTTGGGTGATACAAATAGCAAAACACATTATCCAGTAGGAGCGCTAGTGTGCTATTGATGGAGAAATCAATCTATTTCTAGAAGTCCCTGAGTCATGCATGATGTTGAATACAATATACTTGAGGGAAGAAAAGAGTATGAAATGAATGTAGAGGCATGGCATTTGTTCAGGACTAGTGTAGAGAAGAAGAACAACTTGGAGGAATTTAAGATTTCATGGGCAACAACAAAGATCTTCTTAATCTAGCCAAAGTAGATAGGATGATAGAGATTGGTGCCAGAATAGGCTTTCTCCTACACAATTATTTGTATATGGACATCTTTGTAATCTATTTTTTATGAATACAAGGAGCTACCTCTTATGGTAGTGCTTATATTTAAAAAAAGAAAGATAATTTATATTATTTCAAATATTGTATACAACAATAAATATAATTTTATTATATAATTAAATTCAAAATTTATTATATACTATGATAAAATAATTTTAAAAAATATCATATAAAAATAACTTAAGAAAATTATCAAAATTTTATAAAATTAATCTTATATATAATTAATTTGTATACATATAATTTTAAAAATAATTTAATATGCCTTAATATTTTGAAAAAATATAGGCCCTAATGTGGGTAGGTTTAAAGAGATAATTATCTTAATGCGAACAATTAAAAGACATGATATATAATTATATTTTACTTCAAGAGCCCTTCCAAATTTCAATGTTAATATTAGAAAATTTATTGTATGTGTTTCATTAGGCTTTAGTTTACCTTATTCAAGACTATTTGTATTTATGTGGAATACTCATGCCCTTCAATGGATTAGACAAAAAAATAGGTATATGCACAAAATTGAACAATATCCAATGCACCTTTTGACCATATTTATTAATTAATTGAAAATAAAAATAAAAATTATAATATTGAGAATGATTATAGTTAACTTCTTAAATAAATTAGCAAATATTAAATTATTGCAAGATTGAACGTAAATATAGTGAAATTTTAAAAAATAAAATTATCCTTCTAATAAAAATATTAAAAATAAAAATAAACCATATTAAAATTAAAAAATTAAATTGTTTAGTTTTATGTTGAACATTACAAGTGTATGAGATATAACTAATATTTTATTAATTATTTTAAAAAATTTAAAAACTTATTACCATTTTTTTATATATAATAATATAAAAATCATATATACATATATAATATAGTAATTATAAAAAATAAAAAATATATATTTAAAAAGATGAAACGTATAATTTATTATTTATATATTATTTGTTATTTGAAAACAAAATTGACTTTGTATATTATAAAATAGCTATTATTGAATTCTTTCAAATAAGTTAAAACATATTCAACATATGAAATATCCAACGTAACCATTTCGACATAAAAAAAATTGAAGTGTCCAAGAGATTTTTAAAAATCAAAATCCGGTAATGATAAAGAATATTTATATTGAATATTGATATCTTACTCATATAAAGGTACGAAGAAGCCAGCGAACGACTGTACCATTTACATTCACAAGAAAGTAAAATGGTAGTAGTATCTAGGCAACCAGAAACTGTGAAACACGTTGACGAGTAAAACGATATTTTGCGAAAATCTAAAAAGAAAATGGCGAAGACCAAATGAACGGTCAACATTTTTCCAATTGTCTTGCATGGTTACAAGTGTAATATCAGCCATGGATGTTCTCTGACAGCTCGTCGATTTCATATAATGCACGCCTTTGGCGTAAATATCATTTTTTTTTATATTAAAAGCAGCCAAAACAAGGGGGTTGACCCAGGAACAAAACAAAGAAATAGTGGCAAGCCAACTGTCAGCAGAGCAACATCAAAATTATAACCCTCTCAACTTTCCTCTATCAAAAACAATAATCATTCTATGCATGTTCATCAGATATATAAAAGTCTTAATAAAAATTTTAAACATTTGCCACGCAAGGCAACAGGTAGATAAGTTCAAACATAAACATAAATTAAAACTATAAGTCCAGAGGCTACTAGGGCCGAACAAATAACTAGAGGTCCGAGACATAGAAGAAAACTATTTCTTTTTCCCATGGCTCCTCTTGGAGAGGAGCTTCCTAGCCCATTTCTTGGTGAGGAATTTGAATAGAGCCCCGTAGTCATCATCCTCCTTGCCTTTGCCTTTAATAGTACTTTCTTGCAGAAGACACAAAGTGGTCATTGAACAATGCATAACATTCAAAGCAAACCTGGAGACATCCTACAACTTGTTTTCCATGGCCTCCATTTTGCTGGTGATTTCCTGCAAATTATCAAACAAACCCTCCACTTTCTTACCCAACTCTGCTAGGTTGCTGTCTTCTTTTTCCTTTATGCTGCTCACTTCCTCCACCACCATCATCTTCTTGAACCTTAGAGTCAAGGAGGGAGAGTTTGTCTGGGATTTGGAGCCAGCTTTCGGACTCATGGAATTTTTTGGGCTCTCAGAAGCATGGGTGGAGCTAATAGAATGGGGGGTCGAGGTAGACTGAAATAGGGCCACATTCTCGAAGGGGATGGAATTCTAAGTTTCATGGGATGAGGAGGGGTCACTTAAGGATTTTTCAGGGCATTTGGAGGCCAGTCTCACTGAACGGCGAGGGGTGTTGGCCTCATTTGTAATCTCCACAACGGAATCAATCTCCTAAATTCTAACTTTCTTAGGGGTTCTAGCATCCTCAGGAAGGTGCTTTTTGTTTGTCTTACTACAGGAGCCAATTTCAGGCAGCCGAGGAGGGCTTGTATCAAGTTTATCAGTAGCAATGGCTAGGGGATGATTTTTCGCCACATTCTAGATAGAGATTATGTGGGGTGGGCAGAGGGGCAGATTGAAATTTTAGAGGTGTGAGATGAGGCCTTGGTGCAGAGTGGGGAAGTCTTTTTCTTTTTTCTTGGATTTGGCAATATCCTTAACATTGGAGTCCAAAGAGTGCAGTAGAAAAAATAGAATGAAGATATGATATTTATTTCTAAGATGGTTAAGGAAAGGGATGTGATAATAGTAAAAGATTCCATACCATCCTACCAAAGTAAAGTATTTCATAATGATATAGAAGACCTCATCCCACGGTGGTGGAAGCTCCTCCCAGTTGAAGTCACTCACCCTCTTCATAGGGTTCTCCCCTTCATGAAAAAACTAGTTCAAGCTGGTAGTATCCAAAATGTGGCTTTGTTTCTTCCATTTCCTCCCCTCCATGGACAGACTCATCACTTGGGAAATCACCTCTTTGTTTATTTCAAAGGAATAACCCCCATGGTAACCCTTCTATCCTCCCAAGAAGCCACGAACTGCTTAGACAATCTCTCATCATTCCCTTTTAGGTTTTCCATAAATTTATCAATCCCTCCTTCCGAATAGACAAACCACACCGCCGACTTGGCTTTAAATTTGTCAGTTTTGTTGGGTTCCATTCCTAGCCTGTCACCCCCCATGGTCATTTCTTCCAGCTTAGCAGAGCAAAAGAGAAATAGGGTATCAAAACAACAAAGCTGAACCAGAGCAGAGGTAGAGTCGAGATAAAAATGTAGCTAGTTCTACGATAAAATCATGCAATAATCAGTGTGATTATTGCAAGTTGCACCTAAGCAGATTTCACGTTCACGAAATCTACTACACTCATGCGAACTCTCAATCTAGCCAATGTGATTTGGCCGATCCCAACTGTTGCTTTTATCGCCACTAATTGTATCCGTCTGGATGATAATTAGGAAATTACCATTCCTGATATCAGTACTATAACAATAACTATCATCATTATTAAACCCCCTTTGAAGGTGATGATAAGGCCATACATGGCTACGTGGAAGGCCCAACCCATGATGGGTGGGTTTCCCCTCCAAATTCAAAGTTCAAAATTTGGCTCTTCATCTAGTGATAGTTATACGAGTTCGTCATTAGACTTAGTTTTGTCTGTCTCCAAGATCTCCTTGGTGATCATTGGCAGCAAATCGGTGTTCCTCTAGCATCATAAGCCGTTTTGTAGCAATCCAACCACCACCATAGAGTCTGTAGCAACATTCCTTTCTCTGAAGATATGGCGGATGGTGAAACCATCAAGGTCAGCCAAAAGCATCCTAGCATCCCTCAAAATGGAATCCACTTTCCATCCAGTAGAAAATCTACCACTAACTGCTTCTACAATGGTCTGTGAGTCACCTTCAATTTCCAGATGTTTAATGCCAATAGTAGTAGCAAATCTCATACCCTAGAGAAGAGCCATTCCCTTGGCCTGAGTGACAATATTGTTCTTTAGGTTGCTCACATAGGCTGCAATAGTATTTCCCAGGTGGTCACGGATGACTCCACTGATGGACTTGAAAAGCAATGAGAGGGGGGGGGGGGTGAATCAATGACACCAAATAATCCACTACTTCAAACACTAACCAGTAGATAAACTTAACAAAGAATTTAAACACAATGCATTCAATCCAAAAAGATATAACAATATCCACAAAAAGTAAAGCATCCACCATAACACAAGTGTTTATACATGGAAAACCCAAATAGGTAAAAACTAGAGTGAGATGGAACTCACAAATTAACTATATGCAGTAATAGATAACTGATCAGTTAAGGTCTACAAAGTGTTCTACTAGGAGTGAATCTTGTTAGAGATCCCAAAGCTTGATTAGAAGCTTATACCCAGTTAAGAGTAGTACCCTGTTAGGAGTAACCTCCCTGGAGGATTTAAGAATCCAAACTAATGGATCACCTTGTTAGAGGATTTGTACATTGAAGCTTGTTAGAGCTTACCCAGTTAAGGGATTTGATTCTATTGTAATGGTTAGAAAACAACAAGAATGGTTTGATCTGTTCTGAGTAGCACAATACTTGCTTGAGTAGATCCTTCTAAGTACATTCAACACTGCTCTTCAACAAACTCTTCATCTTAACACTTATTACTCTTCAACAAAAACTTTCTCTCTTCATGCATACCATCAGTTACATAACATCTATCTCAAATGATTCACTAAGATGTCTTTAAATAGACATTCAAATCTTATGTGGGTCCAAGGAAATCAAAACACAATTTCCTAGGTGCAGTGTATCTAGACAAGTGATCATAACTCATCACAAAAATTATTGCCAAGTAGTCGATGATGGTAACTCATCACAAAAATCAACAAATACCGGCTGGAATAATTAATACCGGTTTGAATATAACATATGAACCATTGTCCTTGAGTCTACGTTTGATCTCCATCTTGATCTTCATCTTGATGCCAACTTAGTATAACCATAGGTTGTCTCTTATGCACATACTGGTTGACACAAAGTACCAGTTAGAGATAAACCTCTAACATACCAATTGACAGTGTAAACAATTGAAGTTACACCAGTAGTCAATATAATCATATGTGTGTGAGAGAGTGTTTCATCAATGACAACAAGTGATGAATACATTACAATCATCGTAAAGCCAACAATCTCCCCCTTTGGCATTGATGGCAACACTTAGAAAATTTTACAGTAATATCGCTAAGTGTGCATGCACAACAAATTTACACATTTACTCATGCTCCCCCTTAATGCATACATTATACAAAATTTTCAGAAACACACATACATATTTCTACTCCCCCTTTGACAACAGTGCCAAATTGAAAAATCAATATATATATATATATATATATATATATATATATATATATATATATATAGACAATTTGTATCACAGTGTTTAGCATATACAACAGTAACAAAAAAACTGTATCAAATTTCAAGCATAAGCAAGTCTCATGAAAATAACATGGTAGCTTGATTTCAATTGTGACAAAGTGTTTGTCCAAAACTCCAACAGGTTCTCAATATACTCAAATGTAGACAACAGCTATGAATGGAATTCTTCCATTGAGTCCAAGGTGCAGGTTTCAAGGGTTGCTAAGATAGCTTCTGCATTGGAGTAGGCTCTCTATAATATGTCCACTTGTGATGTGAGTAGACTCTTGAGTTCCTTTAGAGACCAAA
Organism: Cryptomeria japonica; assembly: GCF_030272615.1. Lineage (NCBI taxonomy): Eukaryota > Viridiplantae > Streptophyta > Pinopsida > Cupressales > Cupressaceae > Cryptomeria > Cryptomeria japonica. The sequence continues at coordinate 360,578 of NW_026728953.1, forward strand.
GTGTCTTAGACTTCTCATTATCATAGATATGTAGTCTATTATGTAAATCATCTATAGATTTGTTAAAGGTAAGTATAGAGTCCTGGAGTGGGACATATGCCTTGCATATCCTTTCTAGCTCTTGCTCTATTTTTGTTTATCTTGTTGAAATGGCAGAATAAAAGAAAGAAACATTAGAGGTGGAAGCAAGATACTTTCCTCCCATTTTAATAGAATTTTTCAACAAATCCTTATTGTGCGACAGAGCCATTTTCCCACTATCAATATCCTTTGCCATTTTTTCTCCATACTTCTTCTTGTTATTCTTTTCAACATATAGTTGAGAAACGTCTTCTAGTGACATGATTTGATCAGATGTATCTACAACTAATTGACCAAGTTTGCTGATGGGTGTAGAAAGATGTGTTATAGATGTTTTTGGTAGTAGATCAGACAAAATTTCTATTGCAGTTTGAATTGTCTCTGCTTCAACCCTTTTCTCTTTTAGTCTCTTCTTATGCACTCTGGATTGCATAACATTAGCAATCTTCATCATTTATGATGTGCTCAAAGTGTTCATATAAGTAGGTCCTAAAATAATTAAAGAATCATCATCATCATCTTCAAGTTGTTTCTTCTTTGCCAGTTCAGGGGATACAACCTTAATGATAGCTTTCTTTGTATTCAGCTATGTTGTCTTTTCAGGTGACTATGTGGCAACATTTTTAGTAGTCTCCTTCTGAATTTCTTGAATGACTGGTGGAGATTGGGGTTTCTCTAGTTGTTCTGTTGCAAGTGGATTGTCCACTTTTAGTTGAGTAGCCAGTTGCTCAACTAGTGTAACCCATACATTAGTGATTACTGGGGGCTCCATATCTAGTGTAGTGTTGTCTCAAGATAGGTCCACTATGTTCTGAACATTATCATCAACAAGAATAATGGAACTGTAGCATCCTAAAATTGTGACACTTGCAATTTCGACTGCATTTGGGTCTTCACGATGGCGATGCAATACTGAACCTGAATGGAGACCCCGAAACTTGTTCATGACATCAAAAACTACATTTTTCAGCACCCTGGCCTGATTCCTCCTTGCACCCCGCTGTCTCTGGAGGTGGGACCATGGTGCCCAGTGCCCTAGTCCTTTAGGACCAGGGTGCCTAGCGCCCTGGTCCCCCAGGACCATGGCGCCCAGCGCCCTGGTCCCTGGCCCTATTTTGGGCCCGGTCTCTTTTGGGGCTTCGGGTCTTTATGTTTGCAAATTGGAAAATAACCTTTCCTGGTCAGCCTAAGGTTAGAAAATCAGTTTATCAACCCTAATTGACAAGTATATAAACTACATTTTCCTCTCTCATTTGGTAAGATGGAAAAAAGGCGGAAGCGATATTCAAACATTCAAGCATTCCTTCAAGCAATTGATCATTCTAAGTCTCCATTCAAGGCTAAGTGTTGCATTCAAGACAAGGATTCAACCATTGAAGAGGAGATCACATACTACAACTTACAACATACAACATACAACATACAACAACATCTACACCTTCGCATGTAAGAATACAAACATTCTTACAACAAGGTACTAGTACTTGTTTTACATTACAATCATTTACATTTACAGCATTTATCATTTCTTGGTTAATTCCAAAACCAGGGTTTGACCTAAGGGCAAACCCCTAATCCCTAACCCCTCAATCATCTTCGCTTTTCTGTGTGTAGGATGGAGGTACATAGCTGTAATTGAAGATCTGGAATCCTTGTGCAGAGACGAATAGATCCCCCTTCGTTTCGCGGATTTTTCGGAGGACCGTGTGCACGCCGGGTGCCATCGTCTCGTCAACTTTCGCTCAAATTTGCAGGATAGCACCATCTTGACATTTTACTACTAATTCCAGGTCCGCAGCTTCATCCTATATCCCTATCTTAGTTTACAAGTGAATCTTTCTCACTTTCTATGCATTCCTAGCTTAATCCTTCCATCTACATTCTTTACAAAAGAGGGTAGCCTTGCTGTCTTAACCCTTGAAACTCATTTAGAATCCAATCTTGCATTGTGTGGGATTGGATCTTGTGGGTTTCAGCCCCTCTTTTGAATGTAAAGTCTCCCCTAAGTGAAAACCGTCAACCCTAGTGACCTCCTTCCCCTCTCCTCGGAGTGGTGGGGCGAACACTTGGGGTTCGCTAGCAATTTTCCGCTTTACATTTTGGTGAGTTCGACGTGAACATCCTTTCTGATTATTCATGGTTAGATCCAAAAATTTGCTTCCTTAATTACATTTCCATGTTTGATATTTTGCAAATTTTAGAGGTTGATTGCATAAAAACCCTAAATTTTCTTTTTAGTAATTGAGCTTGCAAAATGTTTAATGGTTAATGCTTGTTTCAGATCTACCCTTCTACTGCAAATTACCAAATCATATCTGTGCTTTAATTTTGAAAATTAATTGGTTAAGTGTCAAAACCCTAATTTTTAAAACCTTCTTGATTCAACCTTTGACTGATAATTTCACTGATCAAAACATTTCCAAATCGGCTGTAACTTTGGATTCCGCAACAAAATCATAATATCTTTCATCCCTGAAAATTTGGAAAAAAGTTGCGAGGACCGTGTGCACTTCGGGTGCCATCGTCCCTGACATTTTTTTCAAAATTTCGAGAGCTAGATCTTACTGTATTTTTATGCTAAAATCCAGAATTTTGGCTGATTTCATCAATTACAACACTGTCAAAATTAAAGTCAAAGTTGGTCTAGTGATTGCTTGGATTAAGGCTCCTAATCATTCAAAAATTGGTGAAATTGAAATTTTGTGTCAAAATTATGTTCTTACTGTCCTAAATCTGAAAAGTGTGTTGGTGTTCATTCAAAATTTCAGTGCTTTATTCAAATTTTTGCAATTTGTGACTTTTGAAATTAAGTGTTTAATTACACCAACTTTGATTTCTGCTTTCAAAATTGAATTTTGCATGAAATTGAGTCAATTTTTAAATTTCAAAATTTGCATTGCTTTTAGTATTCCCTCTAAAATCATAAAATTCAAAATTTCAGTTTCCCTCTCTTTTTCAAAATTCAAATTTTGCATTTTTTGACAATCTGGGTAGGGTTCAATTTTGAGATTGCAACTTTAATTTGGCCTATCTACAGATCGTAAAATCACTCAATTTTTTCAGATTAGCTTTAAAATCATCATAACTTTCATCCCTAAAAATTTCAAAAAAAGTTGCGAGGACCGTGTGCACTCCGAGCGCCACGGTCCCTGACATTTTTTTTTAAATTTCGGGAGATTGTCGTGATTGCATTTAACAGTTTAAATCTAGGAGATTGGCTGATTTTATTGAAATTTGCTACCTCTAAATTCAAAATCTTCTCTCCCTCTCTAGTGCATGAGTTTTACAACAATAAGCCCTACTTACACTATTCCCGTTAGACGAAGCCGTAGAATTAAGTCTTTCCGAGGTTTAATTACCGAGGAGATGGAACCTAATTTGAATAGCCTTTTTAACGAGGACATGGGTAATTCTTCTAATCCTCTTAATGATGAAGAAGCTCTCCATGAGGTTTCTGTAGAACAACTTTCAAAATTGGATAACCAATTTGATGATTTTCAGCAATGGATGTCTCAAGAGTATCCCGATAGTCAAGCTCTTTCATTAATTGAGGGTCTAAAACGTATGGTTCAAAGTGATAAGAATGGAATTGATATTTTGCATGGTATTGTACACATTGTGGATTCGAATGTGATGCCTATGAAGAGTTGTGCCGAAACTTTAGGTTATACACAACCTCCCACTCAAGTTAATCATTCTATTCCTTTGACAACTTCTATTGCTAGCATACCTACCTTTACATCAAACATAATGGCTACTTCTATACAAGACATTCCCCCTATGATCACTAGTCATGGGGGCAATCCTTCCTCTTCAATCAACCCTCTACCTTCATTCAATCTGACTTCTTCATTCATTACTTCAATGAGTGTCCCTATTACATCTCCACAAATGAACATGACGCAAGGGGGCAATTCATTCAACCATTCCATTCCTCCTTGTGGTGTTCCTCTTTTCCAATCCTCTCCTATGAATAACTATCATAGTGTCCCACCACCTTACTCTTTACCTTCTTTCAATAACATAACACCTCCATCTCAATCTAACACATCTAATATGAATTCTTCAACTGAAGCGACCATTAACAATCTTGCACAAACTATCTCTTCTTTGCAGCAACAAATTGCCTCTATGAATCAATCTAAGTTTAGTGTGCCCACATTTGATGTTGCGAGCCCACTTTCTCTTGACATTGTTCTAGCTACCCCTCCTAAACATGTTGAAATCCTGCATTTGGAGCTTTATAATGGTAAAGGTGATCCTCTAACACATGTTAAGACTTTTCAAACAATATGTACTGATTTTGCTTATGACCAAAGGTTGCTTGCAAAACTGTTTACTAGGACATTAAGAGATAAATCCCTACAATGGTATTTCTCGTTGCCTTCTTATTCTATTACTTCTTTCGAACAACTTGCAAATGTTTTCATTCAACAATTTCAAAACAATATAAGTCCTAAAGTTACTTTGATTGATTTAATGCATTGTAAACAAGGTGTTAAAGAAAAAGTGACTGATTTCATTGGTAGATATAAGCATTTGTATGCTCAAATTTCTTTTCTAGTGCCTGACAATGATATTAAAAGAATCTTTATTTCTAATTTACAAAAAGATATTCGAGATAAACTTCTGTTTTCTGAGTTTACTTCTTTCCAATAGTTGTGTGCAACTCTTCACAATTATCAACTGACTGTGAGTCAAATGGAACAATCAAATCCTATGGCTCCGAGTGATAAGGGTGATAGTAGTCAACAACCATTTGGGAAGTTTAAACCAAACAGAGAGTCCATTAAATTCAATGAAAACATCATCAACAACAATGTGAATGCAGCATCAGGTGTGCCTCCTATTTCTAAGTTTTTCAAGAAAGAAAGAAAGTTTACTCCTTTGAATGAATCATTGCATAGTATTATGAATAAGTTATTGGAACAAAATGTCCTTACTCTTCCTCCTATAAGGCAAATCGATCCTACAAAGATTAATTCACCCTATTTTGATAACAAATCTTTTTGTCAATTTCATTGTCAACCTGGGATGATACTGAAAAATGTTTTGCTTTAAAGGGTAAAATTCAAGATTTGATTGATAATAATACTATCTCTATTTCTAGAGTGAATGATAAAGGCAACACATCTGTAGCTCCTCCTAACCAAAATCTTTAGATTTTTACTGATCCATTACCTTCTCATACCTCTAATGCGATTGAGACTAATGATTCCTCTTTCTCATCTGATGGTCTTGTGTCTATGACTCTGAATGTGATTAACTTTGTAGAGCAGCAAGAAAACCCTAAAGAACCTTCCATCACATTTGATTCTAGTGAAACTATCAGGGCATCCGATGGTCCTTTATACATAGTTGCAAAAGTCAAGAATACACCTTGTCGTGGAGTGCTTATTGATCCTTCGTGCATGGTTAATGTTATTACTAAAGAATTTCTTTTTACTTTGCAATTGAATCAAGTGATCTATGACAAAATAGATGTGAATGTGAAATTATTTGATGCATTTTCTTCTCCTGCAATTGGTTCTATTACATTACCTATTGAGGTCCATAACAAATCCCTTGATGTGAACTTTGCTATTATTCCTTCATCCGAACAATTTCATGTGAAGCTTGGATATCCTTGGCTATCTTCCATGAAAGCTATTGCTTCTCCTATTCATAAGTGTTTGAAATTTCCCCATAATGGTGAAGTTGTTACTGTCAATCATAGTCTCTTTAAACCAGCTGAAAGAACTTCTAGCGTTCCTATTGATTTTTTTTGGCCTAAACAATTCCAATCCCTTCCTCCGCGAAGTGATCATCTTTTCAAATCTTATCAAAAGTGCAAACCAGATATGATCCTATCTCTAAGTGAACCTCAAACACCCAAACTTGATATTCCTATTGTTCTTGAGAAGGAAGTTCTTCCTTTGAAAGATAAAACTAATGTCTTTCCTCAAGAAGATTCCCAACCCATTCCTATGGATGTGACTATGTCTATGTCTAATAAACTTTCTAAAAGTAGGCCTATACCTCCTCATCATGATGGACTTGGTCTTCTTCCTAAACCAAATATTCCTCCTTTATATGGAGCAGTTCCTCCTCCTTCCTTTTATAAAGAGAAGAGACCTTCCTTTTCTCCTATTATCCAGCCTAAGAGACCACAACCTAAACACCCAAGTGATAAGGATGAGAACATTCCTCCTCCTCAATCTTCTCCACTTCCTACTAAGACTAGACGAAATCGTTCTGCGCATGAATGCCGACAAAAGTGTCGTCTTAGAGCTCAAGCAGCTGCTTCTCAAACTTTCCAATCCCCAAAAACACCTTCAGCTAGCATTATTCCATTTTCTTTTCAACCGGAAATTGAGCCAAAATCTCCTAAACATAAGATGCATGATGGTCTTGATCCTGTGCGAGTTAAAGATCCTATTTTTATAAATCTTGATGATGATATAGATGAAAATGTTACTTCTCTTGCTTCTGATAGTGAATATGAACTTGTTGATATTGATAACCATTTATCTAACAAATTTTCTAAAGCACTTATCCTAGCTCCTAGACAAGAACAACGTGGCTTGGAACATGAACATAGCCCTTGTTTGGATCTCGTGATAGCTCCATCTGCTTTGTTGGATGTTCCTCCTCTAGCGTGTTCACTACCTTCCCAAAACATTGATCAGCAAGATCGGGGGGTAGATGATGTGCTAGACTAGTTTCATTAGCATAGTAGACTCTCTCCTCCTCTCTTTTGTTACTTCTTCTATGTGTTATTCTCATTCGTCTATTTGTTGTCCTTAGTGTTTTCTACTTGAGGATGATGCAAAGCATTGAGATCTCTGTTGGTCTCTCTTATGTTGACTCAAAAGACACATGTGTTCCCTTCTTCTACGTGACCTTCCTTGATTGGGGAATGAAAAAAAATTATGCATATATACATATGATATACATGAATTATCATACAACATACTGACCCCGAGGAAAGCGAAGTCACCTCATGCTTTGTGTTTTGTGTCTATTATCCTTGGGTTTATCTCACACTTGGGGGCTAAATCTTTGTGATAACGTGCTCCTTTCCCTTCTCATTTCTTATGTGTATCACTACCTTAAAGCAATCACCCCCGTTGAGGCATGTTTGATCGCTTTAACGTAGGGGGGCATACACCCCGTCTATCCCTTCAGGATACTTGAAAATTTCTTGGCGAACTTAGCTTTGCCTTGAAAATTTTTGGTATTTCTCTTGCATGACTCATAGTGAGGGAACCTTACTACTGACAGTCATGGTTCTCCCTCATGATCTTCCCTTTTACTTTGTCAATCGAAGTCGTAAGATCCTTAGTCCACTGGGGGCTTGGTGTGTCTTGCCTCCTTGACATGGTGAAAGTCTTTCAATGTTGTTTCCTTGTACTTTACCGGAAGTATGAGCGTAGGCTTATACTCCCGCTAAAGTGGGGGCTAAATGTAGCATCCTAAAATTGTGACACTTGCAATTTCAACTGCATTTGGGTCTTCACGATGGCGACGCAACACTGAACCTGAATGGAGACCCCGAAACTTGTTCATGACATCAAAAACTGCATTTTTTAGCAACCTGGCCTGATTCCTCCTTGCACCCCACTGTCTCTGGAGGTGGGACCATGGCGCCCAGCACCGTGGTCCCTGGCCCTATTTTGGGCCCGGTCTCTTTTGGGGCTTTGGGTCTTTATGTTTGCAAATTGGAAAATAACCTTTCCTGGTTGGCCTAAGGTCAAAAAATCAGTCTATCAACCCTAATTGACAAGTATATAAACTACATTTTCCTCTCTCATTTGGTAAGATGGAAAAAGGTGGAAGCGATATTCAAACATTCAAGCATTCAAGCATTCAAGCATTCCTTCAAGCAATTGATCATTCTAAGTCTCCATTCAAGGCTAAGTGTTGCATTCAAGACAAGGATTCAACCATTGAAGAGGAGATCACATACTACAACTTACAACATACAACATACAACATACAACAACATCTACACCTTCGCATGTAAGAATACAAACATTCTTACAACAAGGTACTAGTACTTGTTTTACATTACAATCATTTACATTTACAGCATTTCTCATTTCTTGGTTAATTCCAAAACTAGGGTTTGACCTAAGGGCAAACCCCTAATCCCTAACCCCCCAATTGTCTTCACTTTTCTGTGTGTAGGATGCAGGTACGTGGCTGTAATTGAAGATCTAGAATCCTTGTGCAGAGACGAACAGATCCCCCTTCATTTCACAGATTTTTCGGAGGACTGTGTGCACGTCGGGTGCCATTGTCCCATCAACTTTCGCTCAAATTTGCAGGACAGCACCGTCTCGACATTTTACTACTAATTCCAGGTCCGCAGCTTCATCCTATATCCCTATCTCAGTTTACAAGTGAATCTTTCTCACTTTCTATGCATTCCTAGCTTAATCCTTCCATCTACATTCTTTACAAAAGAGGGTAGCCTTGCTGTCTTAACCCTTGAAACTCATTTAGAATCCAATCTTGCATTGTGTGGGATTGGATCTTGTGGGTTTCAGCCCCTCTTTTGAATGTAAAGTCTCCCATAAGTGAAAACCGTCAACCCTAGTGACCTCCTTCCCCTCTCCTCGGAGTGGTGGGGGGAACACTTGGGGTTCGCTCGCAATTTTCTGCTTTACAGGAACCATCCTTCTTCTTGAGTGGATAGACCTCATCAGGTTGAATCATCTCCTCTTCATCCATTTCTGGTAGAGTAACATCATTAGTAGCATTATCCTTATTCATAGAGGATTGGATGAGCTCTTCCATCTATTTGATGTTACAAGCTATATGATGAGTCTCAGTCTCAATGATTTCTCTCTTTCCACTGAGTAACTTCAGTCTTCTTGCTTTGAATGTAAATTGAGATTTGTACTAAGCAACTAAGGCACTAATATCATCATCGGGAAAATATTGTACAAATACCTCATCAATGATTTCTTTTTCTAATTTAATAGCTTCCTCCCATTTATTCAAAAGAATAGTATTCAAAGAATCTGAGATATCCTTTTCTAATTCATGTGGATATCTACTGTAATGACAGAGATGAGTGATTACCTGTTGAATCACTTTCTCTTTCTCATCTTCAATGAAGGAATAAAAAATGCTCCTTTACATTGTCAAATCTATTCCTCCTTAGTGTCTTCATTGTCCTTTCAAAATGGGTTTCAGGTTTGAAGGATGCTATATCAATAGGCACAGTTACCTTTGGCACTTCCTTAACCTTCTTGGATATTCTGTCGGTTGTTTTTGCTTTCTTTGGTTCTTCATCAGGATTCGTTCCCTTAGATTCTGGTTGCAAAATTAATTTTCTGCCTCTCTTCTTTGTCTCTTTCTTTATAGATACTTTGGGTTCTGGTTCATTTTTTATTAGGACACTCTTGGTAACCCTAGTACTATTTGCTAGAGATGCTTCATCAAACTTTTTATTCTTTCCTTTTGTACTTTTAACAGGTGCATTATTGGTTTGTTCAGGTGCCTCTTGGATTGCCACAATGTCCAATTTTGCCTACTTGTCTATTGGTGATGCTAATAGGGTATTAGCATAACCAACCAATAGATCATGGTTAACCTCATAACTCATGTCTTCCATTTCTTCTTCTCTAGGCTCAATTGCTTTCATTAAGAAAAAGTCAGTGGTAACAGTGAAGATTGTGTCCTTGTCAAAGTGTTTTACCACATCTTTCGGTAGCCTCATTCTCATACTCATCTTCTTTTGAAACTCATTGAAATACCTATTCAGGGTAGCATGGAAAGTATTCTTTACAGCCTTGATGATGTTCTTAATTTGTGCAGAGACCGGTGAGTCCTTTGACCACTCAATGTCTCCAATTCTTGGTAGAAAGTTCTGAAAATAAAAGAATAATCCAACCAATAGCTAACCATACTTGAATTTTTGACTGTTATCCTTTTTAACTGATTGCAAATTTTGAAATAATTGCCTTCTGATGGCTTCATAGAGATCATAATCTGCATTATCAACAATCATTTTGTGAGCAGTATGAATTGTTGCGGATGGAACACTATTAAGTCTACTGGAGTAAAATACTCAGTAGCCTATCACCATTGCTACTAGCTTGTCTCTAATATTTTTGATAGGAAAGGCTCACTTATCAGAAGTAGAACCAGTTAAGTTGAAGACAGTGTCTTTAGAAATTTTCCTTAACTCGGGTACTTCACTGGTTGAGAAGTAGCCAGTCACAGTCAGAATGGCTTCCTTTGTAATTGTGTGAGTTCTTTCTAAGTACATATTTTCTCCATGAACTCTACTCAAAATTATTCTAATATGTGCTTCTTCGAAAACTTCAATAAAATAGGAGGCATGAAAACCTTTTAAAAAAACCCTAGCATATTGTGTCTTAATTTTACCATTCTCATCACAAAGTGATTTCAACTACGTGTAGATGTATAGCGACCCTAAGTCTTTTAACTTGCAGTCTATATAACTGGACAAATCACCTTTGACCAAAACTCTGCTTGGAACTTGCGACAATGCATTATATGACACAATATGTTTTGCCTTTGCAACTTCCATAGGCTTAGAAGTGATCATCAACCTCTCTACAAACTTTGAAGTAGATGCCATTTTAGATAAACAAGATTCGAAGTGGTATTTTCAAAGAAATACCTTGTTTTGTGCACATTGCTCCGTTTACTGGTTGAAATTCCCAAGTGCATGCCAATTCAACCTTCTGCAAGCTTCAATTCAACCTAATTTCTCAAATCACGAAACAATTCGACAATTAACAACAAGACAATCTTACTCAGCTCTACAATCGCTTCAAATTTCTTTCTTGAATGAGTTAGGGTAAAAATGACAAAGTAAAACTCGACTTTATCTTTTTTACCTACTGCAATAAATGCTCACCCGTTAGGGTTACAAACCCTAATTTCACCGCTCAAGTGGAAAACCGATTGATTACATGTTAACAAAAAGTGACCAAAATTTCATGTTTCAAAATTCTTTACTGCTCATTTTTCACAAGGTGTCCAAAGATGTTTTACAGTTAAGATCCCCTTAACCATATTAAAAAAGCTTAAGTCACTGGTGTAGGGTTCTCTTCACTGGGTGAAGGAATAGTTTCTTCTCTAGGTGATTCATCACTTTTCTTCTTCCAAATCCGATTCATATCCTCTCTGGTTTCTTCAATATCAACTTTCTGCTTTTCTTTCTGATCCTTGGAAGAGTTGACCGGTTTGCTATTTCTGAATCTACGGAATTTTGCTAAGTGCCTCGATTTGTTATAGTGATAACAGGCCATACCAGATGATCTCCAAGGTCCAGCATTTCCTCTTCCTTTTCTTCTTTTGCAGTTCATAGCCACATGACCAAAGTTATTACAGAAGGTGCGAATAACATTTGTTACCTTTTCCATCTCAAATGGACAAAACCAATTGTCGTAGGATCTTTGCCAGTTCAAGTTTACCCGGTTATCAAAGTTCCTCATCCGGTCACCATTTGGGCTTGGATGCATGTGTGGCACAGGATTGTTTTCTCCATATTTGCATTCAATGGATCTATGTCCATACATTCCACATGTGAAGCAATGGCCTTCAAATTTCTTGGACACATACCTAGCATTAGTATTGTAACTTACATTTATGTTAGGTTTGTCTCTACAAACATTTGCAATGTGACCAGGTTTATGGAAAAAAAAGCAGATAGGTTTAAAGACCTTCTTACTGGTAGGTTTATTGATCTTAGGACTAGATTTGTTCTTAGGATTGTTGCTCTTTGTACCAGAGGATTCACCTTTTTCAGTTGTGTGAAAACCAAGTCCAGAGATATCACCCTTCATTCTTTGTGATTGAATTTGTTCTTCCAAAATGGTAGAACTTTTAATGAACTTCTCCAATTTCTCATTGGCTTCAGTAAGTTGTTTGATGAGATCTTCATTATGTTTAGACAGGTTCTCTTTCAGAGATGATGCAAGCTCAAGATCTAGCTGTAGGTTCTCCTTTTCTTCTCTTTCAACAATCAAAATCTCATGCATAGTGTCTTTTTCCCATTTTATCTTTGTAATCTCTTGATCTCTTTCCTTGATAAGATCTTTAGCAGCTCTTCTGGCTTCCAGTTCCTGACTAATGCAGATAGTGAGACCTTCTAGCTCTCTCCTTAGATTCAGTTTCTCACCATTCAACTTTTCAACTTCCTCTCCTAAAGCATCAATATTGGCTTCATCTAAAGAACTATTATCAAATATCTCTAGTAGTTGTTCAGTTAGCTCTCTCCTTTTGACTCGAGAAGCTTTCAGTTTGACCCTAAGGGTTTCAAGTTCGTTTCTTCTAGCTTCTAGCTCTCTAGCCATGTTGAAGTAGCTCCTATCCCCCATGGTGGTTTCAAGGATTCCTTCTAAGCAATTAGGCTTCAAAGAAGTTAGGCTCTAATACTAATTGATGGACATGAAAAGCACTGAGAAGGGGGGTGAATCAGTGACACCAAATAATCCACTACTTCAAAAACTAACCGATAGATAAACTTAACAAAGCTTTTAAACACAATGCAATGCAATCCAAAAAGATATAACAACATCCACAAAAAGTAAAGCATCCACCATAACACAAGTGTTTATACGTGGAAAACCCAAATAGTTAAAAACCATGGTGAGATGGAACTCACAAGTTAACTATTTGCAGTAATATAGATAACTGACTGGTTAAGGTCTACAAAGTGCTCTGCTAGGAGCGAATCTTGTTAGAGATCCCAAAGCTTGATTAGAAGCTTATACCTATTAAGAGTAGTACCCTGTTAGGAGTAACCTCGCTGGAGGATTTAAGAATCCAAACTAATGGATCACCTTGTTAGAGGATTTGTACATTGAAGCTTGTTAGAGCTTACCAGGTTAAGGGATTTGATTCTATTATAATGGTTAGAAAACAACAAGAATGGTTTGATCTATTCTGAGTAGCACAATACTTGCTTGATCAGATCCTTCTAAGCACATTCAACACTACTCTTCAACAAACTCTTCATCTTAAAACTTATCGCTCTTCAACAAAAACTTTCGCTCTTTGTGCATACCATCAGTTACATAACATCTGTCTCAAATGATTCACTAAGATGTCTTTAAATAGACATTCAAATCTTATGTCAGTCCAAGGAAAGCAAAACACAATTTCCTAGGTGTAGTGTATCTAGACAAGTGATCATAACTCATCACAAAAATTACCGCCAAGTAGTCGACGTGGTAACTCATCACAAAAATTACTGCCAAGTAGTCGGTGTTGGTAACTCATCACAAAAATTAACAAATACCAGTTGGAACAATTAATACTAGTTTGAATAAAACATATGAACCATTGTCCTTGAGCCTCCGCTTGATCTCCATCTTGATCTTCATCTTGATGCCGACTTAGTATAACCATAGGTTGTCTCTTATGCACATACCAGTTGACACAAAGTATCAGTTAGACATAAATGTCTAACATACCAATTGACAGTGTAAACAATTGAAGTTACACCGGTAGTCAATATAATCATATGTGTGTGTGAGAGTGTTTCATCAATGACAACAAGTGATGAATACATTACAATTATCATCAAGCCAACATCCACCTCCCGCTTGGCAGGCATTTTGCACAGACCCATCAAAGTTCAATTTGTACCAGTGGGGGTTTGGGGATAACCATTTGGTCTTTTTCGTGTTGATCTTTGCACTGTTGTTGAAAACTTCAAACTCCGGGGGGGGCATCCATAGTTCAGCAATTTTTTTTTCCATCGAATTAGGAGAATTGGGGGGGGGGGTGTTCCACTTAGTCACTAATATATTATCCAAAATAATTTTGAAGCAATTGTAGAAGACTTTATCTAAGGAGGATTCAACATCTTTGAAGATTCTGTTATTTCTTTCTTTCCAGACCCCTTAACAGATATGAGGAGGGATCTGTCTCCATAATTGGAAAATCAGGGGGTGGTGGGAGGGAGGAGTCCATCCAATGATAAACTGGTTAATGCTATCCTAAAAAACCCATTGCAAACCAAATTTTTCAAGGGTAATAGTCCACAAGTGTCCAGGGAAGGGGCAGTGGATGAAAAGGTGGTCAATAGTTTCCTCTTCAGCTTTACATAAAATGCATCTATTGGAAAGTTGGAAACGCCTCCTTTTTAGATTGTCCTGAGTTAGGATTTTTTCATGCATTAGGGACCACCAGAAGAAGTTGACTTTAGGGATCAGCTGTGAGTTCCATATCTTCCTCCAACACTCAACATCGCCAGTGGGTCTCAGGAGGTGTCTGTAAGCAGACTTGATCGAGAAAGCCCCCAACTGGGTCCCCTTCCAAATGAATCTGTCTTCCTAGGGAGCTAGGGGAATTTTGTATTCCAGCATAAGATCCTGCAGCTCCAGAGCAGTGGGTAACATGTGAGGTCGATTAGAGAAGATCTAGGCTATGTTCTTCCATCTTCCTCTTCCTAGCTCCATATAATCAGCAATGTACTCCCCTAAGTGCTCCTTTAAGGGATACATAATTTGGTAGAATTGAGAATCTACCAGAGGTTTTTCATCCACCCAAGAGTCTTCCCAGAACCTAATCTTCATGCCATTTCCATCCTTCTGTGATAACCAGTTTGAGTTTCAAGATGTTGTTCAATAGTTTAGGCCCATGAGGAAAGTCACCAGCATTCAAGTTACAATACAATTGCTCCTTTTCCAAATAATTAGCCTTGATAATGTTACACTAGTCCACCTCACCTTTAGCTAGGGTTCATCCCACTTTTGCAATTAAAGCCTTGTTCAAGGCATTTATCTTTCTAATACCAAGTCCTCCCATGGATCTGGGTAAGCAAACAGTATCCCAATTTAGCAAAGAGAGACATTTCTTTTCCTCCATGCCCATCCACAGAAAGGTTCTTTGGATCCTCTCAAGATTTTCCCCCATAGCACCAGATATTTTGAACAAGGAAAGGAAGTAAACTGGGATGTCCTAGAGGGAAGCAACAAGGAGTTGGAGCTTTCCCGCACTACTAAGGAATTTCCCTTTCCAACCAGAAAGTTTCTTTTGTATTTGCTCAAGGATAGTATTCCAGAATGCAGGGGTAACCTCTTTAATAGTGAGGGGGAGACCCAAACAAGTCCTTGGAAGAGCAACAAACTTACACCCCAGTATAGAGAGAATTTTAAGCTAAAGGTCGACATAGGTGTTAAGGAAGAAGAGATTACTCTTATCATAATTGATACATTGCCCTAAGGCATTGGCATAATCCGCCAGTAAATTCTTCCATAGTTTGGCCTCAATTACTGAGGATATACCAAACAGAAAGGTATCATCAACAAATTGTTGGATTGTTGAGGGGGCAATAGTAGAAGCTTCTTTGAATCCCTCCAGTCTACCATTGATCATCATATCAACCACATTCCTACTCAAGACTTCAGCAACCATGATGAAAAGATAAGGGGATAGAGGGTCTCCTTGTCAAATACCTTTTTCATATTTAAAGCAGCCCCTAGAGGTCCCGTTGATCAAGAACAAGAACTGGACCATAGAAACACATTCCTGAATCATGTCAACAACCCTTTGATTGAAGCCTAGTTTTGAGAAGGTTTTAAATAAGAAGCACTAGCTGACTTTATCATAAGCTTTTGAAATGTCGAGCTTGAAAGCCATACCTAGGATTCTGCTCCTATTCATAGAGTGGATTATTTCATGGGTGGCAATGGTTGCATCCAGAATTTGATGACCAGGGACAAAACCTTTCTAGGAGGGACTAATAAAATTTTCCATAAGGGGTTAAATCTATTCACTAAGACCTTAGAATTTTTTTGTAGATAGAATTGCAGAGGCTTATGGGCTGAAATTTCTTCATGCAACTGGGTTTTGAAGACTTGGGGACAAGAGAAATGTAAGTGTTATTCAATTTTTTCAGTAATTTTCCAGTCTTGAAGAAGTCCTTCACTGCTTTAGAAACATCATAACTAACGATGTCCCAATAATCTTGGAAGAACGTTAGGGGTAAGCCATCTAGGCTCGGGGTCTTCAAATCACCCTTCGCAAAGACCACCACGTGGACCTCCTCTGAGGAGATAGGAGCAAGGAGCTGACAGTTATCCTCCTCCCCAATGGCATTAGGGAGCTTACTCAAAAGCCTGTCCTGGAGAGACACATTGTTTCTTCCATATTTAGTGTACATACAGATGAAGAAGTCAATGGTAGTTTGGCCAATTAGAGATTCTCCAGTGATCTCCTGATATGATTCATCCTTTAGACATTTGATAAAGTTTTTCCTTTTATGGATGCTCATTGCGCGATAGAAGAAAGCCAAGTTTTTGTCTCCCTCTTTCAGCCACTAAATTCTAGATCTTTGTTTCCAATAGATTTCCCCCTTAGAAAGGATTTCCTTCCAATTCTTACGACATTCTTCTTCCTCAACCAACAGAGAGTGAGGTGGGTCACCTGCAGTCATATTGCTATGGAATTGTTCTAGTCTGGAGCACAACACAATTTTCTTTTTGAAGATGTCACCAAAGGTTGCCTTATTCCAACCTTTAACCTCCCTGCAGATGAGTTTCAGTTTCTCTGCAATTCTGAACATTAAAGTCCCTTGGATCCTGGTAGCCCACTAGCCCTTGACCAGGTCTCTAAAATCCCCGGGTGGGAGGCCCACACAATCTTATAGCGAAAAGGGGGGGGAACCTAGGCTGCGTCTATCCTTCCAATGGAGCAGGAGGGTGCTATGATCATAAGCGGTTCTTAGGAAAGTCTTTAGGTAGGATTTGTGACCAATATCCCAGTTGGTAGAGGCAACAAATATATCTAGTTTGACTTAATTTAAATGATTGCCTTTCCTATTATTCAACCAAGTGTAGGGGACACCTTGAAGAACAAGATCAAAGAGGCTAGTAACATTAATAAGGCTAGCGAGATCTCCCATGCTATCAGAAAAATCCACTAGGCCTCCACATTTCTCAGAGGGGTAGAGGGGGGTATTAAAGTCTCCTATCAATATGTAATGAGACTTTTGGTCCGCAAGCATGAGTTCAGAGATTTCCCCCACACCAGACACCTTCTCGCTTTGGAATTGGGGGCATATATATTGAACTTGTGCCAATAGTGCTCACCATATTGGAGAGTAACCACTAGGAAATTCTGAGTGCTAACATAAATCTTTTCGTGGACTTTGAGGGGGTCCCAGAGGGTAGCAATTCCCCAAGATGCCCCTAAGGAATCCACATACAAAAAGGCAAGCCCCAGCCAAAGTTTACCAACAATATATCAAGTTTGGTAGGACATTTTAACCTCTTGAAGAAGACATATATCAAGTTTCATTTCCAAGATATATTGTTTTATAGCAAATTGCTTTTGGGGACTCTTAAGACCCCTTATGTTCTAGGAGAGGAACTTCATTTCTTATTTTTGTTGATTCCATCAAGGGTCAGTTGTCTGCCCCTTGCAATATCTCTTGCCATAACTTTATGTCTGAGCACCCTCTTCGTTGGTCTTCCAACTTTACTTTCATTACCCACATCTGCCTTCTTAGCCTTGGGTTTCTTCTTCTGGGTCAACCATTCCTCATTATTTGCAAGGAGGAGGGGATCTCCCAAGAGGGGGCAGTCATGCAGATGGTGCAGATTCAAATGCTAGTACAGGCAGGAAAGTTGCATCACATGGATGTTGATTAAATATCTTTGTTTTCAATGTTGACGTACAATATTTTTGAAAGGGACTTTTGCGGCCTGTTCAATATCTCCCACTGTTCTCTAATTTGATTGTTATACAAAGGTAAAGTGCAAGAAAAATTTCTATGGTTGAGATTATTTTAATGATTATCTTTAAAATAGTATTTTATAAATTTAATTTGTGTTTAGTTTGGTAGGTAAGCATTAAGGGCAAGTGGGTTGGTATGAGTTTATAATTAAATTTAATTTGAAATTTTTGCATTCAATTTTATGTGTAGCTTTTGAATTTAAAAAAAGAAAAATTGTAATGATGATTTTGAATTAAGATAAGAAACATTATTAGATGTAGATCACAAAAAGACAAACACTCAAAACCATATAAGTTTCATGCTAAATATTAACTTTTGTACAAAAAATATATCAGACATATAATATTAGCTCCTCTTAAACATGTAAAATTACAATTGACCATTTGATCATTTAATTGGATGATGTGTAAGTAGAGATTATAATATTTTCTATTTGCATATCCATACTTCAACAGAATAATGATTTTGAATTTTCTCTCATGACATTAACAAAATGATATTTTCCATTAATTTCACTAACTAAATGACGAAAACATCACCCTCTTTCATTCATAATGTGTTTTGGTATTATTCTCAAATTTTCCACAGGGCTCTTTTCACCTTTCTTTTCCTTTTGTATTACATTGAAGTATAACTTACAATTTACGGTTACATCAAATACTCAAATATTTCCCTCTACCTTCATTTCCAAATGTGACATTTATAGGATTGGATTACTTGGAAAACACCATTTAAAGACATTATATAACCACTCATTCACATCAAAACTGTTATAAAAAAGACTACATCAACTACCATTCTACATTTATGTATGGGAAGTTTAATGTCTAAATTTCATTTTTTTATAAAAAAACTATATATGAGATGCTTATTTTGTGAATGAAGAAATAAGGAAATTATTGGAGTCTATGTTATATTTGGAAAGGTTTATTTAAGGGTACATCATTGATTGAATTTTATGTCCAATTTCTTATTTTTAATTATGCTCAATTGCTTCCCACTTCATAATGGTAGATTTTTTTGAAAAGAACTATCATATTTGTTATCTTATGAAGAAGGGTGCTTGATAATTCTAGATAGTATTTTTTGAAAGTATAGGTAGCTTTAGTGTATCTACACTTATTTTTGTGGATAGTATAAGATCGGTCTTTTTTGTGAACATTGTAAAAATGTGACAAATTTTTCTTAAATTTCTACATTATGCAAAGATAAAGGACATAGAAATTTTTCTTTTCTCAATATTAAATGTTTATAAATTGATTAAAATTTTGATAATTTGATTTTTTCTTCTATGAATTTTTTTATATTGATGTCATTAAAAAGACTAAAATTTTAATAGTTTTACCTTTTTCTTCTATCATTTTTCCAAAAAATTATGATAGATAAATGTAAAAAATAAAAATAAATTCCTTTCTCCCAATTTTCTAGAAAATACCAGACTTCTCTATATGTTGACATTCACTAAAGTGGCAGAACTTTCAGCGTTTGGTTTTTCTTCGAACATTTTTCCACAAAATTTCGGACTTTTGGACGTTGACGTTGATATTTATTTATTAATTGGGTGGGTCCACGTGATTTCACTTTCAGTATCTCATATACTTTGCCTTGCACTGCACGCTACTAAATCAATCAATCCAATGCAAAAGTAAATGTCGGAAAGTTTTTCTTCTGTGGAAATTGCAAAAGTTTCTATTAAATTTCTTCGTTATGCAAAAGTTAATGCAAAAGTTAATGTCGAAAAGTTTCTATTAAATTTTTCTATTAAACTTCTTGACCGAGTTTGTCAGTGCGTCCGGAATATTTGATTTTCTATTAAACCTCCCTACGCTAGTCTACCATCCGATGTTTATTGTTTTCACATGGACCGCCATTATTCAAATGGGATTCAAAATGCTTACCTACTCCATTGTCCATTAAGGACGCGTCTATTTTGGCTCCAAAACGACAGTACGGATTGACTAACACCCGTGTTAGCGTGCGTTTTACACCATCAATTTTGCAATAAACGGCTGCAATTGAGTAACCCGTCGCTGTCACACTGTACAAAAGGTTTGTTTTGGAGCCAGAATAGCTTTGGCCGTCTAGTACATGCTTCTAGGCTTGCAAGTCTTTTCAAATATTCAAGTCCTCAATTTATCGGTTTGTTCCTACGCTTTCATGGTTATTATGATTAATTGTTGTGTCTAGTGTTTGGTTTTCTTGGTACTTTTATGGTTTTTTTCTTGTCATGGATGTCTTGGTAAGTCACATTCATGGTGTCACATTTTTGCTACTTGTAGAATGTTGTCATGTTTAGATATGATAAGATTGCCAAAAAAAAAAATTTCCTCCACCTTTCAAACCTAAATGCTATATATTCATGTGTTTTAGATAGTAAATGGTTTGGATGTTAGGCTATTGGATTGTCATGGATGTCTTTCATCTTGTATTGTGTTGAATAACAATGAACATATGTCATATTTTCATTGTACCACTATGATGTTGCTTTTGTGAATTACCAACAGAATGAATATAAAGTGTATTCCTTGGTCATTTGAATAACTCCAAGAATGTTCATATTATTTTCATTGTTTGGAAAGTTATCTTGATTGCAATTGCTAATTCAAGTATTTCAATTATTTGGTTTCACTCTAGAATTCTCTTGTAAAAGTAACGTGGGATGTATATGGATCCATTGATGGATAAATGAGATATGTTCTTGTGATTGATTTATAATGTCATTTATTTTTTGTCTTTACACATAGAGCCTAGCTTATGTGCCTAATTGTTAGGCATGGTCCTTTATGTCATCTTCCCTAAGGAGTCACATATTGATTTACTAAGAAAAGTATAGTGTTGATTAAAATTAGATTTTGCCACACACCTAGATTAAGACACAGTTTTTAATTAGTTTCAACAAGCAACAACCCCACTAAACTTAATAGAAAAAATAAACCTTGCTAATTAGTTTAGAGTAAGTTGATACATTACGTTATTTTGTTTTACCCAACCTATCACAACAAAGAATTTGCAAACCTTAAGGAGGTCATTCATAGTAAAATCTATATTATTCCTGCCATCATATTCATGTGTGAAATGTGAAACTATGGTAAAAATATTAAGTGGTTAAGAATTAAGCATCATAGTCTCCACATGCCTAATACATCTACTTATAGAGGTGTAGATCTGTATTGTGGTGATGGTGAAGACATGGAGTAAGTTCTAGTGGGTATCTTTCCTACTAAAGTTTATGTTCTTGATGAATCTCAATCTATTGGAGATATTTTACTTTTGAGTGCTTAAATATGATGCGGAGATGGATACACATGTTTGAGTATGTCATCAAGTTGTTTGTGTAATATCTTATCAGTATTATGTATCACATTTAGTGGCATGTTTCTAAAAAGTTATCTAAATGTATCACATTTAGGGTTACCTTGTCCTTCTTCTCACTAGATGTATAAGATGGTGCATCTATCTTGGGGAAGAAATTCAAGTTATATCCTTTTTCTCCTAAATTGATATGTTCTACTCCTTAAGGGGCATATGTAGTTGATTGGTTGTTATTGATAGGGGAGCAAGTATGATAACTCTAGAAAAGAGTGGAATATAAAGGGGAGAAGAAAATGAGATAAGGTGCATATGAGTTAGGAAAGAATGTGGGTTTCAATGAAGTAATTTTCTCTTTGTCTTTTATGTCAAAGGGGGAGAAATAGTGATGAAAGGGGAAAAGATTGTAGAGAGTACAAATGATTAATGAGTGTTGCCATCAATGACAAAGGGGAAGATTATTGGCAGTTTTTGTCATTGATGACTAAGTGTTTCCATTGATGTCAACCCTCAACTTATGTGTTGTCATTGATGATATGGTGATAGTGATCTTTAAAATGATATGATGATGATGTGCTTTATCAAAGCATATGTTGGGTGTTGATTTATGTCAACCCTTAGAGTTGTGATCTAATTGTTGAACATTGTTGTATTGATTGCCATCAATGTCTTAGGTCCTAATAGGGTGTCATCACTAATATAGAAATGCATATAGCTGATGGTTGTTCTATAAAATACATGTGTTCCATGTGCAATTGAGTAGAGATGTTAATGTTTCTTGTTATGGATGTCTACACTCAATATCTTGTGGAGACAATTGGTGTTGATACTTGCCCTTGAATGATGTTGATGATTGTTCTATCAGATATGTAGTTGTGTGGAGACATTACTAATGAAGCCCTTGATTGGATGTCCACCAACATTTTCGTGTTGATATATTATCATGTGTGGAGATGATGATGATGTGATATTGAAGAATAGTCATTGTGTTGAAGCTCATGATTGATATCAGAGATGGTATTGAATGTTGATATCATATTGAGATGTGGATTAGAAGCATGATGATAAAGTGATGTGATGCTAATGGTCTTGTGCATACTACAAGCCATTGTAGTATCTCTAGATTATTTCTCCCGACTAACCACATGTTTCTTCAAGGTTGTTCTAGTCATGTTATAGTTTGATTAAGTGTGGAAGTGCGGAAAAGTGCGTTGAAGACTTTTTGGAAGAATTCTTTGTATTTCTCTATGTTTTTTAGATATGGTATTGTGTTTCTGGATTTAATGAGTATGCTCTACAAGCATTACACTCATATCTTTTCAAGTCCTTGGTGTTGCAACTGATGTCTCTAGTAATTGTAGTGTGTTGGTAGTTTCCTTAGTTGA
Source organism: Cryptomeria japonica (assembly GCF_030272615.1). Lineage (NCBI taxonomy): Eukaryota > Viridiplantae > Streptophyta > Pinopsida > Cupressales > Cupressaceae > Cryptomeria > Cryptomeria japonica. Next base: position 383,066 of record NW_026728953.1, read on the forward strand.
CAAGATTGGTTCAAAACGTTCTTTACAAATTTCTTCGCATTGATGTTTTTATTGTTGCAGCTTGGTAGAACTACTTATAATATTTTTGTAGTGTCTTAGTGGATGAACTCACAATAATGGTTCCCACTTTCACCTAAAAAGGAAAAACGTGGGGGTGAGAAAAAAACATTAAAGGGTGTTCATTCGAACTAGGGGGTTTGAGCAAACACCCCAGTTCGCTCGAATGTGTGACCTCATGGGTGGTTCTAAAATGCATTGTGTGTGATTTGCATGCTCATACGAACACATATTCAAATGAACCCAAGGGGATTCGCTCAAACCCCCTTCGCTTGAAGGGGGGTTCGAGCAAACCCCCTTTCTAGGCATCTCCCCCCCGCAATCTCTTCAGACTTATGAGAAATTTTGGCCTTCAAAACTTTGGTTCAAGGCTCAAATGAGAGAATCTTGACAACCCAGAATGTAGGATGGTAACTTCCTCGAAGAAATATTTCCAATGAATATAATTTTATTACATTGTGAGTTTATTATGATCTTGTTTTTCAAATTTTACTAAATATAGTTTTTTCACGGAAGATGAACTTCTCTGTTTAATGCATTGGGAAAAATAGTAAACTAATTCAAAAAAATTCAAAAAAATATCTATGCCCTACATATTGATTTCTTCTTTCTAACAAAAAAGAAAAAAAATTGAGTTTCGATATATATAGAACAAGTTATGTGTTCAAATGCACATCTATATCTAAATTATAATTAGTCGGGCTTAAAAAATTAATAAATGAAAAATATTCAACATATCACTATCAAACCAACTCCATGCCTTGGATATTGATGTTACAAAACAAAATTCGAAAGAATTGAGTTTTTATCAATAATAGAAAAAAAGATGCATTTTGGGAGGTACATCACTCTTAAAAAATGTTGTTTGCTATAAAAAACTACTTTTCAAGTGAGATGGAAAAATAAAAACAATTTTCTTCAAAAAAAAAATATATATATATATTTAGATTCTGCAAACAAGATGTTACAAATCATTAATTTACACCATCTTCAAATTTTTAATGTTTTAAAAGTTATAGGTGTCGGAAAGTGAAGATTATTTAAAAAATGTTAATCTCAGTGTCAAAGTTGGCAAAAAAGTGGAAACCAGTATTGTGAGTTCACCCTAGTTTAATTTTTATATGTTGAAATGTTTTACAACTATGTTTAACATTGTTCTATTTCATGACTGTGTTATTTAGGCATCTAGGTATGAATAACTATATATCAATTTGGTTGCACCAGCTTGTTTTGGCTTGACAGTATGAGAGTACATGAAAGTGTTGTTGGATTCTCAAGGGATGTCTCTATGTCGTATAGATTCCAATGCTTATTCATTTCGGTGTTGTCTATTGTTTGGAGTTCATTTTTTGGGTAACTTGATATTATCTAGCTGATAGGGCTTGTTCTCTTGCTTGTGCTATGCTTTGGGGGTCTTCGCCAGCATTAGAGATTGGGTTGAGTTTTATTTGGGTCCTACTATGACTTATGGTTCCACATTTACTGAATTCATTTAGAGGATGTGTTTTGGGTTGAGTGGTTATATGTGCTACATGTTACCCAACTATCGACTTGAGAGAGTGTGCACTAGCATGTGTGTTTTTTGTGGCTATGTTAGAAGATGTAATAAGATGTTGTAGATCCACTCCATCTCTTGTTTTGGATCACTTTCACTATAATTATTTCTTTGTGGTTGACTTTATGGGGTCATTACTTGTTCCCTATTCGAACCATGGTTTTTCCTCCTTCGGTTTTCCACATAGATATGGTGTTCTCTTATGCATGTGTTTTCATTGTTTTATCTTTCATTGTTGCTAATCAAATTAAGTAATTTGGATTTTGGATTTTTAATTTTTAATTATGCTATGAAGTTTTAAGTTTTGTTCAATACTAATTCACCCCCTCTCATCTTGGGGTGTGTTCAACAATTTGTATTAGATCCAAGTTCTTCTAAAGTAAGCTTAATCACTTGAGAAAGGTCTAGGATGTCACAAGATGGATCTTACAAGCCCCCTAATTTTGATGGTACAAACTACACTTTTTAGAAAGTAAGAATATAATTATATTTGTCCTCTTTAGGGTTTGATGTTTATAACTTATTCAAAGATAGTTATATTTCTTCTCCTACTCCTCTAACCAATGCAAGTGAGATTAGATTGTACAAGAACAATGACAAAGAAAGGAATACAATATTAAGTGGATTAACAAATTTAGAACTTGTCAAGGTGATGATTTGCAGTAATGCTAATGATTGTTTGGGATAAGCATAGTAGAATCTATGAAGGACATGATAAAGTAAGGTAGATCAAGATGCAGAACTCCAAATGAAAATTTGAGAGCTTAGGGATGTCAAAAGATGAAGACATTACTAATTGTATGCTCTATGTAATTGAGGTGGTAAATAAAATTAGAGGTATTGGTGGAAAATTCGAAGAAGATGAAGTTGTGAAAAAGGCACTTAGATATTTTCCTAAATCTTAAAGCCGCAAAGTTTTCGCTATTGAGGTAAGGACTTGGATAAATATTCAATGGATCAACTTTATGGTGTAGTGATGACTTTAAGAAACCCTCCCTAAAAAAAGAGATATTAAATCTTGACAAATATTTAATTTTTTTACGAAAAAAATCATTAGCAAATCTTTCCTTTTTGAGAAGAAAAATATTAATTTTATTAGCAATTTTTTTAAAATAAATTTTTTTGGTAGAAGATCTTGGTGAATCTTGGAAAATAATAAGAGTATGTATTAACTACTATTTCAAATCCTTTCATTTTAAAAACTAAATTCTTATAGAAAAGTATAGGCTGAAGGTGGAAATCATGAATCAATTTAAGAGGTAGACTCTAGTTTATTAATTTACTACAATTAATTTAAAATAACCTAATCTAGCCCTCTTTTTATTTTATGAGATAAATTGTACTGACAATTTGTAATACTCATGGAGCCCATACTTTTACACCATTGATTTCCATTGAGGTCAACAATTGGAAAACAATTTCAACCCCCATGAGCATTATAACTTGTAGCTACATTTTTACATCATGATGATGGCCATTAGATTATATTTTAAGTCAATAGTGGCAATTAAAGAATTCCGATTTAACCCTAAAGTAACTAATAATTATATTATATTAACGGAAAATTAATTTATATTTTTACAATAAATTTTAAAATTTTGGCAAGTTTGATCCAATCGTGTATTGAATATTGTGGCAAATCTTTGACTTTAATTTTAAGAAAAAAAAAATCTCTAGTGATTAAAATAAGACAAATAAAATTTTGTAAAAATGTAGCAATTTAGGTCACCTTAAAAGGTGAACTATTAGCCAAATTTTGATTCCCAAATTTTAAAAAATAACCAATTGGTAAATATTAACCACTAAAAAAATCATTGATATGGTACTCACACTACTTTTTAGATGAGATAGTTTGACAAATATGCCCTTAAGAAAGAAGCAATATTCAAAGCCAATAAGAAGGTAGAAGATGAAGATACATTGATTAGTTTGATGATGAAATTGAAGCAAATTTTTTGATAAGATTGAAGAAGGGAACTAATAAGTACAAAGGTAAATGACCTTTCAAATGTTTTAATTATGGAAGAATTGGTCAATTTGCTTCCAAAAGTACTTTTAAAGAAGATAACAATAAAAAGGGAGAAAATAGAGATAAAAGAGAAAAATCCAAAAGAAAGTCTTTATTCCAAACAAAGCATCTATTCATCTAAAGATAAGGATTGTGATGATTCAAATGATGAAACTCTTTTCATGTCCTTGAAAGTAAGTTACAAGAAGGATGATGTTGAAAATGCTAGAAATTTAGTACCTTGCAAGCTAGAAAAGTTAATAAAAAGTAAATGATTTTACGTAGTCTTTCATGCAACATAGAAATCAAATGCTTGGGTGATTGATAGTGGTTGTTCCAATCACATGAATAGGAATAGGAGAAATTTTATTAGTCATAACAAGTGGAATGGATGATCAGTGAAAATTGGTGATGAAAGCTCTATCCAAATTTGTGGAAAGGGTACTATTTGAATTGATGGAAAGAACACGATCTAGAGGATGTTCTTTATGTTAAAGTATTGAAACATAATCTTATTAATGTTAGTCTAATGTGAATAAAATGATACCATGTTACTATTCATAACAACGATCATGAAATCATGAAAGTTCGCTCTAGAAGAATGGTAGTAGAAGGATCTAGAATTGGAAGCAATATCTATCACCTAAAGGAGGTCAATCCTCTCATATCTCTAAATGTAATTGTTGAGGAAGACCTTGCAATTGAACACATGGGAACTAATTTATTGGCTAATGATATAATTTACCCCAAATCAGAACTAGAAGAAATAGAATAAGAAGGTTGGAACTTCAATCTAGATGATTGTGAAGTGAATCTTGAAGGAGAACTCCAATAGGCTCTTGAAGAAATGGACATTTCTAGAGAAGAGTATAGAGCATACAAGATTGAATTTAATAAGGTAGAGAAGACAATTACAAAATTGAGAGCTCAAATTGAAGGAAGCAAAGAATGTGAAGCCAAACTCAAAAATGTAGTTGATGAATTTGTCATCATAAAATTTCAAATTAAATAAGGTAAGAAGATTGTTTATTGTTTGGATTCCAAGCTTTGTGATAAATCTGTAGAATGTTCAAAACTTCATAAAGAGATCTTGTCACTTTGAGAAAAGAATTGGAAAATACAAAAGAATATATAAATAAAGCATTAAACTCAAAGGTGATAGTAACATCCTTGATGAGGTACTCAGTTGTCAAACACCACAAAAAGATAAGGGTGATTCTGATTTTCAAAAGGGGGGCATATCTAAAACAAATATGGATGAAGGAAAGAGTGAGAAGAAGGAAGAAAAGGCACATGATGAATCTAAGAAGATAAATGGAGAAAATAATTAAAAGTTTCTAAGATAAGTCTAGAACTAGAAGAACTTCAGAAGACCTACCTCTAAAAAGAGTGCTCCAACTAGGTACTCTCAATCATGAATGGTAATTGTTATTCCTACAACAATTTTGGGCATAAGGATATTGAATGTAGAAGCAAGACGAGTATGAATATATTTAGGACTACAAGGAACAATTTTATGAGTTCACAACCATTTCATGATCAATGCTATGTTTTCAATAAATATTGTCCCAAGGCTAATAACTGTAGAAGTAAGATAATGAATAATCATAACAATGTTATGACCTATCATTCTTTCTATGGTTATTGCTATAAGTGCAGCAAGTTTGGTCATAGGGCTACTAATTGTAGATATAATATGAGAAGTAGTTATGCTTCATAGCCTAGTATCAATCACTATAATTGTAATAAATTAAGACACATTGCAAGGTTCTATAAGGTGAGGAATGTAAGACCTTTTCATCCACAAAAGAAGATTGATCTGGAAAAGGAAAAAAAGAAAATGGAAGAAATGTGGAAGAAGTCTTGAAGAAGGATAATGGGGTAGAAAAGGGATCTAATCATCTTTCCAATGTATAAGAGTCTTATAGAAATTGAAACAAAAGCATGAAGTCAAGGGGAGTTATTGATTACATATGTTTCATCCCCCCTTGGAGTTTTGAGGCTTATTTTTTGGAAGGTAATAGTTCAGGCTATGTTTAAAAGGTGCAATTCTACATTGAGGTGATTGTGAAGACATGGAGTAAGTTCTAGTCTATATCTTTCCTACTAAAGTTAATATCTTGATGAATCTCAATCTATTAAAAATATTCTACATTTGAGAGCGTAAGTATGATGTAGAGATGAGTACAATTGTTTGAGTATGTCATCAAGTTATTTTATGTAATATTGTATCAACATTAGGTATCACATTTAGTGGAATGTTCTAAAAATTTGTCTAAGACATAAACAACTTATTTTCTTAGATAGATACATTGTGTTTCAGTTCACACTCCTTACCACAACAAGATATCATCTTGACGATCAAAAGTTGACATTGTTTTAGATGAGAAAGTTAGAAGTAACTATGTGGGAAAGTTCTCGAGTGAAATGAAAAGAGAGAGTGGTTTAGGTGATGTTGTAGATGAGAGAATATGAGTATATGCTATGGATAAAGTAGAAATTAAATAATATAAAGGTATAACTTCCTAAGAGAGAAGTGTACAAAGAAAGAGGCTAGATTAGAGTGTGTTCCTAAAAAATATCAGATTGCAAAAAATTTCACAAAAGGCCTATCCAAGGATACATTTGGTTATTTTAGGAAGAAGATAGGGGTTATTGAACCTCCTTCTTGTAACTAGATGTATAAGATGATGCATCATTTCAAGGGATATATTCAAGGTATATCCTTGTCTCCTTGATTGACACAGTCTACTCCTTAAGGGGAGTAGGTAGTTAATTCACTGTCGTTGATAGTGGGATTGATAATTTGGAAACTTGGGTGTAGATGTATAAAGGGGAGATAAAAGTGAGAGAGAATGTAGATGAGCTAAGAAAGAATGCATGTTTCAATGAAGTCCTTTGCACTTTTTCTTTGATGTTGAAGGGGGAGACATAGTAATGAAAATGAGAGATAAAGTATAGAGTATAAATTACCAATGAGTGTTGTCATCAATGAAAAAGGGAGAGATTGTTTGTAGTTATTGTCATTGATGATATGTTGATGATGGGTTTTATGGAAGAATATGCTGGGCGTTCCTTGATTTTAACCCTTAGAGCTGCATTGTGATTGTTGAATATTGTTGTATTGATTATCATTGATGTCTCAAGTAATGATAAGGTGTTGTCATTAATATAGAAGTAAAAATGGTTGATGGTTGTTCTATCAAATATGTGTTCCAAGTGGAGTTGAGTAGATATGTTGATGTTTCTTGCTATGGATGTCTACACTTAGTATGTTGCAGATGTCTACACTCAATATGTTGTGGAGACAATTGGTGTTGATACTTGCCCTTGCATGATGATGATATTGATGATTGTTCTATCAGATATGAAGTTGTGTTCTACATGTTACTGATGAATCCCTTGGCAAGGATGCACACAATAGTTTGGTGTTGATGTCTTACCATGTAGAAAGATGATGATCTAACATGTGATATTGAAGAACAATTATGATGTTGAAGCTCATTAATGATAGTAGAGATGGTCAGTGATTTTTTTAGTGGCTAATATTCACCAATTGGCTATTTTTTGAAATTTGGGAATCCAAATTTGGCTAATAAGTTCAACTTTAAGGTGACCCAAATTGCCACATTTTTATAAATTTTTATTTTAGTGTTATTTAAATCACCAAAGAGTTTATTTTATTAATTTTTTTATCTCAAATATTCACCACAATATTCGATACATGATTGGATCAGATTCACTAACATTTTATAATTTATTGTCGAAATCTAAATTACTTTGCCAATAATATATCATAATTATTAGTTATTTTAGGTTTATATCAACAATTTTTAGTTGCCACCATTGATATAAAATATAATCTAATGACCTTAGGTGTATTCCATGAGGTAAATTGTACCTACAAGTAATGCTAATGGGGGTTCAAACTACTTTTGAATTGTTGACCTCAATGAAAATCAATGGTCTAAAAGCAATTTTTGGCCCCATAATTATTACAAATAATTGGTATATTTTATCTCATAAACAAAGAGGGCTATTAGATTATTTTAAATTAATAGTAGAAACTAAATAAATTAGAGTCTACCCCTTAAACTCATTAATGATTTCCACCTTCAGGCCTCTATGTCTCTATAAAAAACTATTTTTTTCAAAATGAAAGGATTTGCAATATTAATGAATGTATACTCTTATTATTTTCTAAGATTCACCATTTTTTTCAACTAATAAAAATTGATATAAAAAAAATTTGCCAATAAACTTAAAAAATTTCTTTTAAAAAAGGAAAGATTCACCAATAAAAATTATTATTTTTTATTACAAAAATTAAATATTCGCCAAGATTTTATAAACATTTTTGAGAGGGGGTTTCTTAAAGTTATCATTGGAGATGGTATAATGATGATATCATATTGAGATGAGGATTAGAAGCATGATGACAAAATGATGTGATTTTGATATGGTCTTGTACATAATATAAGAAATTGTAGTATCTCTCTTGTTTCTCTTGACTGAGAAAACGTTGCTACAAAGTTGTTCTTGTGAGTACAGATTGATGAAGTGTGAAAGTGTAAGAAAGTGTGTTCAAAACTATTTAAAAGTATTCTTTGCATTCCTCCACATTTATAGATATGGTCTTGTGATTCTAGATTTAATGAGTATGATTTATAGAAATTTCAATCCTATATTTATAGGTCCCTTGTATTGCAACTAATATTTTTGGTAATTGTATAGTGTATTGTCTAGTCTAGAAAATGGTTTGCATCTCTCTGCATTGATGTTTCTACTATTGTAGCTTGGTGGATATAAATATAATGTATAGTGTCCTAATTAATTTTTAGGTGTTGGAGTGTTCTAAAAGAATGTGTGACATTTTTCTATTTCATGACTGTGTTATCTAAGCATTTGAATATATTAATTTATTTGTGCTAGCTTGTTTTGTCTTGACAATATGAGAAAAAGTATATGAAATTTTTGTTAGATGTTCGAGGAATGTATTTACGTATTCAACACAATGCTTATTAATCTTTTCGTTGCATATTTTTTGGAATTCGTTTTCTAAGTAACTTGTAGTTATTTGGCTGACAAGGCTTGCTCTCTTGATATTTCTATGATTTGGGGATTTGCACCAACATTGGAGATTGTGTTGAGTTGTTTTTGGGTCCTATTATTCCTTGTGGTAATCTGTGTTGAGTGAATTCATTTATAGGATGTGTTTTGATCCAACTGGTTATGTGTTACCCATTTCATCTACATGTTACCATGTTGTCGACTTGAGAGAGTGTGTGCCAACATTTGTATTGCTTCTGGCTGCATTAAAAGATGTAATAATATTTTTTAGGTCCACTCTATCTCCTATTTTGGACTGCTTTCACCCCAATTATGTCTTTGTGGCTGACTTGATGGGATCATTATTTTCTCCTTGTTTTGGATGACCTTATTAGAGTTTTGAGATGTTATGGAGGATATATATAGATAATTTTCATTTACAAGAAGTATGGACTATGGAAAATGTGAAATTGAAGTAGTAAGGGTGTGTGGTGAAAGTATTGGAGTTGAATTGTCAAAGGGTCACTTGAGGAAATGAGTAAAGATCAACTACATTCAAGGGAGATTACTGGATGCAGTGTTGTTGAAGGCTTATTCATTATAGTTCAAACATTCATGTATCCTACTCAAATATAGTGAGTCTTCTTAGTAGGTCTTTTGTATCATTCCTTGAGGAATTTATCCTCAACTGTAAGTCTTTTTCATGAGCAATGAGCTTCCTTAGGTAGTGAACCTTGAAAAAAATTTAAATATTGTTAATATAGTGCACGAGTTGACTCTCGTCGTGTTTTTTTCCTCCTTGGGTTCTCCATGTGAATATGGTGTTCTTGTTGGATTTGTTTGATCATTCTTTCCGCTAGGATATGTTGTTATCATTAATGTCAATATATTCCTATGGTCCACTCAAGTGAGTTTGGGAAGAGTTTTTGATCTAGTTTTGTAGTTTGGTTTCACTGATCACTATTTTGCAGAATCCAGTATTTCCTCCGATATATTCTGGTGTGATCAAATCTTGTGCTAAGACTTTGGATTATTATTTGGGATTATCTTGTGTATCTTCATTTTAGATGGTTCTTGATTTGGTGCTCCACAAGTTATCTTTCCTCATGATAGTTGTTGACTGGATGTGTTCTTGAGCTTTGAGATGTTGACTGATGAAGATTTGAAAAGAGTTGTCGGTGCAAATGTTCCAGATGATTCTAACATGCTTGGTGGTGCTTCCATCCTATAAACCAGTGATGATTTTCGTTTTATGTGATTTTCTTGTGGTGTAGCATGTTGCGGTTGATCTTAGCATGATTTATGGTGGCGTTGTACATTTGGGAGTTTAAATTAGGTCCACATGTGTGTGTGAATAGTTGATTTGTATCTCTGTATTTGTATCTGAATACACAACACTTCAATTAAGTCATTAGATGCACTGTTAGTCAATCAATAATCAGTAATGAATAATAAACTATTACAAAGTGACCTATTGCCTTCTAGTAGATGTGAGTTTATTTTTTCTCTAAGACTTCCATATGCAACACCAGTGACTAGATGACACCTAAGTGAAGGATTTAATCTACATGAGTATGAAATTGAGCTAGATGGATGTAAGATTAAGCTAGATATGCATGATTAATCTAACATGATTTAAGCAATATGAATGAACATTAAGCTAGATGATTTAACAAATATGCAATAACTAATATGTAATATCTCAATGCACAAATCTCAATAAGCCTAGAGAAAACACAACATAATAACAATAACCTCAAAAAAAAAATTATGAGAGATGCGGCCTAAATTTATAGAAAATCTAGAGAGAGACCAATGGTCAAGATCAATCAACGATGAGTGGTAGAGATTCTCCAAGAGGAAGCACAATCCAGTTGAATTGATGTGATTGGCTTCTTTTCTTAGCTTTAAAGAAAATCAAACTAATTTTAAGATAAAATCAAAAAAACTGATTTATTTCATAGTTTATATTTTGATATTCAATTTTGAT
>NW_026728954.1:5000-20000 GCF_030272615.1 Cryptomeria japonica
GAGGGATGGGGCGGGAAGGCCCCAACGGCTAGACGGAAGAGGCTTCAGGGCCACCTCGGAATGGTCCAAGCATCGGACGCGCTTGGGGCGACTGCCAGTGCCAACCCCTTATCCCGCGATGCGTCCGATACACAGATGGTTCCAAGGCGGCCGAGGAGCCTCACCGCATAGCAATCGGGGGTGCGAGGCGAGGGATGGGGCGGGAAGGCCCCAACGGCTAGACGGAAGAGGCTTCAGGGCCGCCTAGGAATGGTCCAAGCATCGGACACGCTTGGGGCGACTACCAGTGACAGCCCCCTATCCCGCGATGCGTCCGATACGAAGATGGTTCCAAGGCGGCCGAGGAGCCTCACCGCATAGCAATCGGGGTGCGAGGTGGGGGATGCGGCGAGATGGCCCCAACGGCTAGACGGAAGAGGCCACAGGGCCGCGTCGGAATAGTCCAAGCATCGGACGCGCTTGGGGCGACTACCAGTGACAACCCCTTATCCCGCGATGCGTCCGATACGAAGATAGTTCCAAGGCGGCCGAGGAGCCTCACCGCATAGCAATCGGGGTGCGAGGTGGGGGATGCGGCGAGATGGCCCCAACGGCTAGACGGAAGAGGCTGCAGGGCCGCCTCGGAATAGTCCAAGCATCGGACGCGCTTGGGGCCACTACCAGTGACAACCCCTTATCCCGCAATGCGTCCGATACGAAGATAGTTCCAAGGCGGCCGAAGAGCCTCACCGCATAGCAATCGGGGTGCGAGGTGGGGGATGCGGCGAGATGGCCCCAACGGCTAGACGGAAGAGGCCACAGGGCCGCCTCGGAATAGTCCAAGCATCGGACGCGCTTGGGGCGACTACCAGTGACAACCCCTTATCCCGCGATGCGTCCGATACGAAGATAGTTCCCAGGCGGCCGAGGAGCCTCACCGCATAGCAATCGGGGTGCGAGGCGAGGGATGCGGCGAGATGGCCCCAAAGGCTAGACGGAAGAGGCTGCAGGGCTGCCTCGGAATAGTCCAAGCATCGGACGCGCTTGGGGCGACTACCACTGCCAACCCCTTATCCCGCGATGCGTCCGATACACAGATAGTTCCGAGGCGGCCGAGGAGGTGGGGGATGCAGCGAGATGGCCCCAACGGCTAGACGGAAGAGGCTGCAGGGCCGCCTCGGAATAGTCCAAGCATCGGACGCGCTTGGGGCGACTACCAGTGACAACCCCTTATCCCGCGATGCGTCCGATACACAGATAGTTCCGAGGCGGCCAAGGAGCCTCACCGCATAGCAATCGTGGTGCGAGGTGGGGGATGCGGCGAGATGGCCCCAACGGCTAGACGGAAGAGGCTGCAGGGCCGCCTCGGAATGGTCCAAGCATCGGATGCGCTTGGGGCGACTACCACTGCCAACCCCTTATCCCGCGATGCGTCCGATACACAGATAGTTCCAAGGCGGCCGAGGAGCCTCACAGCATAGCAATCAGGGTGCGAGGCGAGGGATGCGGCGAGAAAGCCCCAACGGCTAGAGGGAAGAGGCTTCAGGTCCGCCTCGGAATGGTCCAAGCATCGGACGCGCTTGGGGCGACTACCAGTGACAACCCCTTATCCCGCGACGCGTCCGATACACAGATAGTTCCAAGGCGGCCGAGGAGCCTCACCGCATAGCAATCGGGGTGCGAGGCGAGGGATGCGGCGAGAAGGACCCAACGGCTACACGGAAGAGGCTTCGGGGCCGCCTCGGAATGGTCCAAGCATCGGACGCGCTTGGGGCGACTACCAGTGACAACCCCTTATCCCGCGACGCGTCCGATACACAGATAGTTCCAAGGCGGCCGAGGAGCCTCACCGCATAGCAATCGGGGTGCGAGGCGAGGGATGCGGCGAGAAGGACCCAACGGCTACACGGAAGAGGCTTCGGGGCCGCCTCGGAATGGTCCAAGCATCGGACGCGCTTGGGGCGACTACCAGTGACAACCCCTTATCCCGCGACGCGTCCGATACACAGATAGTTCCAAGGCGGCCGAGGAGCCTCACCGCATAGCAATCGGGGTGCGAGGCGAGGGATGCGGCGAGAAGGACCCAACGGCTAGACGGAAGAGGCTTCGGGTCCGCCTCGGAATGGTCCAAGCATCGGACGCGCTTGGGGCGACTACCAGTGACAACCCCTTATCCCGCGACGCGTCCGATACACAGATAGTTCCAAGGCGGCCGAGGAGCCTCACCGCATAGCAATCGGGGTGCGAGGCGAGGGATGCGGCGAGAAGGACCCAACGGCTAGACGGAAGAGGCTTCGGGTCCGCCTCGGAATGGTCCAAGCATCGGACGCGCTTGGGGCGACTACCAGTGACAACCCCTTATCCCGCGACGCGTCCGATACACAGATAGTTCCAAGGCGGCCGAGGAGCCTCACCGCATAGCAATCGGGGTGCGAGGCGAGGGATGCGGCGAGAAGGACCCAACGGCTAGACGGAAGAGGCTTCGGGTCCGCCTCGGAATGGTCCAAGCATCGGACGCGCTTGGGGCGACTACCAGTGACAACCCCTTATCCCGCGACGCGTCCGATACACAGATAGTTCCGAGGCGGCCGAGGAGCCTCACCGCATAGCAATCGGGGTGCGAGGCGAAGGATGCGGCGAGAAGGACCCAACGGCTAGACGGAAGAGGCTTCGGGTCCGCCTCGGAATGGTCTAAGCATCGGACGCGCTTGGGGCGACTACCAGTGACAACCCCTTATCCCGCGACGCGTCCGATACACAGATAGTTCCAAGGCGGCCGAGGAGCCTCACCGCATAGCAATCGGGGTGCGAGGCGAGGGATGCGGCGAGAAGGACCCAACGGCTAGACGGAAGAGGCTTCAGGGCCGCCTCGGAATGGTCCAAGCATCGGACGCGCTTGGGGCGACTACCAATGACAACCCCTTATCCCGCGACGCGTCCGATACACAGATAGTTCCGAGGCGGCCGAGGAGCCTCACCGCATAGCAATCGGGGTGCGAGGCGAGGGATGCGGCGAGAAGGACCCAACGGCTAGACGGAAGAGGCTTCAGGGCCGCCTCGGAATGGTCCAAGCATCGGACGCGCTTGGGGCGACTACCAGTGACAACCCCTTATCCCGCGACGCGTCCGATACACAGATAGTTCCGAGGCGGCCGAGGAGCCTCACCGCATAGCAATCGGGGTGCGAGGCGAGGGATGCGGCGAGAAGGACCCAACGGCTAGACGGAAGAGGCTTCAGGGCCGCCTCGGAATGGTCCAAGCATCGGACGCGCTTGGGGCGACTACCGTTGCCAACCCCTTATCCCGCGATGCGTCTGATACACAGATAGTTCCGAGGCGGCCGAGGAGCCTCACCGCATAGCAATCGGGTTGCGAGGCAGATTATTGGGAAGGGAACCCCCTGGGATGCGGCTCAAGCAGTGCCCAAAGGGACTGGAATGCGGAATCACATCGAGAGACCCAAATGCTATACGAGGGCTCAAATCGAATTATCGATTTGGCCACGACATGGACGCATCGGAACGACTACCTTTGCCGAACCACTCGCAATTGCATCCATACCGAAACCAATAGACATTTCCGTTAGAGCCCTCGCATAGCATTCGGGAATCTCGCATGCCCCTCTAAATCGACCAATGCTGGCGCTCAATGAAAATCCGAGCGCTACCACCGTGTCGAGCGCCAGCATTGGTCGAGTTAGAGGGGCACGGGGGAGAATGCTCCAGTCAACACCTCCCCTATATAAGTTATTTGTCCGATTCTCGCACAACCGTAGTCTGCCTCGTCGAATCAAACAACGGTCCCAGATTCCGACTTCCGTTCCGTAGAGACCCAAAAGCTAGATGGAGGCTCGCAAGAAAGAGAGTCGGCGCATAGCAATCGGGTTTCTCGAACGTTTAGGGACCGAGCTCACTTGCGGATAGGGCAAAATCCGCCAAGCAACCCAAAAGCTAGACGGGGGCTCGAATCGAATCGCCTAGGCGGCCACAACAACGACGTGTTGGATCGACTACCAGTGCCAAACCATTCAGCAAGACTAGTCTGTGTCGAGGCCGGATAGAGATTCTCAGAGAGCGCCCGCATAGCATTTAGGAGACCTGCCGCGTCCCTCACACTCGACAAATGGTGGTGCACGTTTATAAATCCGAGCGATCCCAACCCTTTCAAGCACCAACATCGGTCGAGATAGAGGGGCACGGAGGGGGCTGCGTGAGACAACACAGTCCCCTATATAAGTTATTTGTCCGATTCTCACACATCCGAAGAATGGTCATCAAATCGGACAACAGCCCAAACTTCCGACTTCCGTCCCAGAAAGCCCAAGAGCTATCTAAAACGTTCATGGCCGGAACTCGATCGCGGCTATACCAGTCCGCCAAGCAACCCAAAAGCTAGACTGGAGCTCTAGTCGAATCACCTCTGTGGCCATTGCAAGGACGTGTTGGAGCGACTACCATTGCCGAACCATTCCGCAGGTCGAGTCCATACCAAGGCCGCATAGAGATTCACGATGAGCTCCTGCATAGCAATCAGGAGACTTGCCGTGTCCATCACAATCGATAAATCCTGGTGCAAGATTTTTGCATCCGAGCGCTCCAACCAGTCGAGCACCAGCATCAATCGACATAAACGGGCACGGGGGGAGGATGCTCGAGAACACTACCTCCCCTATATAAGTTATTTGTCCGATTCTCAAGCAGCCGAAGTCTGGTCATCGAATCGGGTCAAAGACCACAACTTCCGACTTTACCCACAATGCAAGTCATCGAATCGAACATCGGCCCCCGAGTCGGACTCCATGCGTATGTCAGGTCATCGGACCCAAATTCCGCCTTCCTGCGCATGGCGGGCCATCAATATCAACTCGGTCATCGGACCCAAACTCCGCCTTTTTGCGTATGGCACGCCTTCAAATCGGTCATCGGACCCAAATTCCGCCTTCCTGTGCATGGCGGGCCATCAACATCAACTCGGTCATCGGACCCAAATTCCGCCTTTCTGCGCATGGCACGCCATCAACTCGGTCATCGGACCCAAATTCCGCCTTCCTGCGCATGGCAGGTCATCGGACACAAATTCAGACCTCGCCAATATGCCTACGTATCGAATCGGTCATCGGACCCAACTTCCGACTTCATCCATACTGTAGGGTCTTTGAGGTTGGCGCGGTGCGCTCAACCCAGGGAGTCGACCCATCGAAGCATACACCTCCCCTATATAAGCTATTTGTCCGATTCCCACACCTGTGTAGTTTGCACCTCTGACCAGGACATCGACCCCAACTTCCGAACTCGACTGCAACGACGGCACCAGCGCCTTGGTGCGCACCTTGCGACGCACAGTCCCAACATTCGCCTTCCTGCACATGGCAGGTCATCGGACCCAAATTCCGACCTCGCGAGTATGCCTACATATCGAATCGGTCATCGGACCCAACTTCCGACTTCATCCATACCGTAGGGTCTTTGAGGTTGGCGCGGTGCGCTCAACCCGGGGAGTCGACCCAACGAAGCATACACCTCCCCTATATAAGCTATTTGTCCGATTCCCACACCTGTGTAGTTTGCACCTCCGATCAAGACATCGACCCCAACTTCCGAACTCGCCTCCAACGACCGAACCAGCGCCTTGGTGCGCACCTTGCAACGCACAGTGCCAACATTCGCCTTCCTGCACGTGGCAGGTCATCGGACCCAAATTCCGACCTCGCGAGTATGCCTACATATCGAATCGGTCATCGGACCCAACTTCCGACTTCATCCATACCGTAGGGTCTTTGAGGTTGGCGCGGTGCGCTCAACCCGGGGAGTCGACCCAACGAAGCATACACCTCCCCTATATAAGCTATTTGTCCGATTCCCACACCTGTGTAGCTTGCACCTCCGATCAGGACATCGACCCCAACTTCCGAACTCGACTAAAAAGACCGCACCAGCGCCTTGGTGTGCACCTTGCAACGCACAGTGTCAACATTCGCCTTCCTGCACATGGCAGGTCATCGGACCCAAATTCCGACCTCATGAGCATACCTACTAATCGAATTGGTCATCGGACCCAACTTCCGACTTCATCCATACCGTAGGGTCTTTGAGGTTGGCGCGGTGCGCTCAACCTGGGGAGTCGACCCATCGAAGCATACACCTCCCCTATATAAGCTATTTGTCCGATTCCGACACCTGTGTAGTTTGCACCTCCGCTCAGGACATCGACCCCAACTTCCGAACTCGCCTGCAACGACCGAACCAGCGCCTTGGTGCGCACCAAAAGTGCGCACTTTTGGAGGGCACTTTTGTGCGCTCCAAAGGTGCGCACTTTTGGAGGGCACTTTTCTGCGCTCCAAAGGTGCGCACTTTTGGAGGGCACTTTTTGGAGGGCACTTTTCTGCGCTCCAAAGGTGCGCACTTTTGGAGGGCACTTTTTGGAGGGCACTTTTCTGCGCTCCAAAGGTGCGCACTTTTGGAGGGCACTTTTTGGAGGGCACTTTTCTGCGCTCCAAAGGTGCGCACTTTTGGAGGGCACTTTTTGGAGGGCACTTTTCTGCGCTCCAAAGGTGCGCACTTTTGGAGGGCACTTTTTGGAGGGCACTTTTCTGCGCTCCAAAGGTGCGCACTTTTGGAGGGCACTTTTCTGCGCTCCAAAGGTGCGCACTTTTGGAGGGCACTTTTTGGAGGGCACTTTTCTGCGCTCCAAAGGTGCGCACTTTTGGAGGGCACTTTTTGGAGGGCACTTTTCTGCGCTCCAAAGGTGCGCACTTTTGGAGGGCACTTTTTGGAGGGCACTTTTCTGCGCTCCAAAGGTGCGCACTTTTGGAGGGCACTTTTGTGCACTCCAAAGGTGCGCACTTTTGGAGGGCACTTTTCCTGTGCTCCAAAGGTGCACACCTAGGTGAGCACCTTCGACCACACCTTGTAGCACACCAAACTCTGACTTTCGACTTCATCCGCAATGCAGGGTCTTTGAGGTTGGCGCAATGCGCACAACCAGGGGAGTCGACCCATCAAACCCAACACCTCCCCTATATAAGCTATTTGTCTGATTCTCATACATGCGTAGCCTGCAGGAGCAATTAGGACATCGACCCCAACTTTCGGCTTCTAAACGAAAACAAGGTCTTTGAGGTTGGTGTAATGCGAACAACTAGGGGAGTCAACCCATCAAACCCAACACCTCCCCTATATAAGCTATTTGTCTGATTCTCATACATGTGTAGTCTACAGGAGCAATTAGGACATCGACCCCAACTTTTGACTTCTTAACGAAAACAAGGTCTTTGAGGTTGACGTAATGCGCACAACCAGGGGAGTCGACCCATCAAACCCAACACCTCCCCTATATAAGCTATTTGTCCGATTCTCATACATGTGTAGCCTGCAGGAGCCATTAGGACATTGACCCCAACTTTTGACTTCTTAACGAAAACAAGGTCTTTGAGGTTGGCGTAATGCGCACAACCAAGGGAGTTGACCCATCAAACCCAACACCTCCCCTATATAAGCTATTTGTCTGATTCTCATACATGTGTAGCCTGCAACAACGATTAGGACATCCACCCCAACTTCTGAATTCGTCTGCGTTGACCGCACCAAAGGTGCACGCCTTGGTGCTCACCAAAATCCGACTTCCGACTTCTTCTGCTATGCGGGGTCTTTGAGGTTGGCGCAGTGCGCACAACCAGGGGAGTCAACCCACCGAATGCAACACCTCCCCTATATAAGCTATTTGTCTGATTCTCATACATGCGTAGACTGCAGCAATGATTAGGACATCCACCCCAACTTTTGACTTCTTAAACAAGACAGGGTCTTTGAAGTTGGTGCAGTGCACACAACCAGGGGAGTCGACCCATCAAACGCAACACCTCCCCTATATAAAGCTATTTGTCCGATTCTCATACGTGTAGTCTGCAGCAGCGATTAGGACATCGACCCCAACTTCCGAATTCGTTTGCATTGACCGCACCAAAGGTGCACGCCTTGGTGTGCACCCTGGAGTGCACTTTGGTGCTCACCTCGGTGCACACTTTGGTGTGCACCTCGGTGTGCACCAAAGGTGCGCACCTTGGAGCGCACCAAAGGTGTACACTTTGGAGCGCACCACATAGGGTCTTTGAGAGGTTGGCGCAGTGCGCACACCAAGGTGGGTGTTGAGGTGCGTGCCGAGGTGGGTGGGTGCTAGGGTGCGCTCCATGGTGGGTGCCAGGGTGGGTGCGTGCTAGGGTGGATTCCAAAGAGGGTCATAGGGTGGGTGCCAAGGTGGGTTGGTGATATAGTGGGTTCAAAGGTGGGTACTAGGGTGGGTTCCAAGGTGGGTCACAAGTTGGGTGCCAGGATGCGTGGGTGTTAGGTTGGGTGCCAAGGTGGGCTCCTGCGTGGGTGGGTGCTAGGGTGGGTTTCAAGGTGGACGCGAGGGCGGGTGCCAAGGTGGGTAACAAGTTGGGTGTTAGGATGGGTGAGTGCTAGAGTGGGTGCCAAGGTGGGTGGGTGCTAAGGTGGATGCCAAGGTGGTTCACAGGGTGGGTGGGTTCTAGGGTGAGTTCCAAGGTGGGTCACAGGTTCAGTGCTAGGGTGGGTGTCAAGGCGGGTGTCGAGGTGCCTGGGTGCTAGGGTGTGGATGCCAATGTGGGTCATAGGGTGGGTACTAGGGTGGGCTGCAATGTGGGTGCCAAGGTGGGTAACATGCTCGGTGGGTTCTAAATTGGGTGCCAGGGTGGGTGTGCACCCACCTTGCCCGAGGTGGGTGCCAAGGTGCCAGTGTGGGTGGGTGCTAAGGTGGATGCCAAGGTGGGTGAGAAGGTGGGTGATAGGTTGAGTGGTAGGATGGGTGGGTGCCAAGATGGGTCACAGGGTGGGTGCAAGGGTGGGTAGGTGCTAGGGTTGGTGTCAGGGTGGGTGGGTGCTAGGTTGGGTTCCAAGGTGGGTGCGAGGGTGAGTGTCAAGGTGGGTCACAGGTTAGGTGCTAGGATGGGTGAGTGCTAGGGTGCAAAGGTGCCAGGGTGGGTGCTAGGATGGGTCGATGCTAGGGTGAGTGGCAAGGTGGGTCCACAAGTGTCAAGGTGGGTGCCGAGGTGGGTGCCAAGTCGGCGACTGCTATGGTGGATGCCAAGGTGGGTCACGGGGTGGGTGCCAAGTTGCTAGGTTGGGTTCCAAGGTGGGTGCCAACGTGGGTGCTAGGGTGCGTGGGTTAAAGGGTGTGTCACAACGTGGGTGCCAGGATGGGTGCGCACCCACACTGGCCAAGACGGGTGCGGGTGCAAGGTTGGGTTCCAAGCCCGGTCACAGGCTGGGTGCTAGGATGGGTGGGTGCCAAGGTGGGCACCAGGGTGGGTGCACCCACCCTGGCCAAGGTGGGTCACGGGGTGGGTCCTAGGGTGGGTAACGGGGTGGGTACTAAGGTGCGTGCCAAGGTGGGTCATAGGGTGGGTGCCAAGGTGGGCACCAGGGTGGGTGTGCACCAACCCTAGCCAGGGTAGGTCACGGGGTGGTTGTCGGGGTGGGCGTCAAGGAGCCAAGGTGGGTGGCAAGTAGCCAAGTTGCGTGCCAAGGTGGGTGTCGGGGTGGGTGCCAAGGATCCAAGGTGGGTGCCAAGGAACCAAGGTGGGTGTCTGGGTGGGTGCCGAGGTGGGAGCCAGGGTGGGTCCCAAGGTGAGTGCAAAGGTGGGTGCCAGGGTCAAGGTGAGTGCCAATGTGGGTTCCAAGGTGCCAGGGTCAGGGTGAGTGCCAATGTGGGTTCAAAGGTGCTAAGTTGGGTGCGAGGTTGGGTGCGAGGGTGGGTGGGTGCCAAGGTGTGCTAGGTGGAAGCCCGGGTGGGTCGGCATCCCATGGGTGTCGAGTTGGGTGCCTGATGGGTGCTTCTTGTCAAGTTTTAGTCGTCGGGACTCATTTCGAGCCTTAGAGGTCGTTTCTTGTCCGGTTGCCCTGTCTTCGACCTGGGAACCCAATTTTGGTCCTCGGGTCCCATTTTTTTTTGTCTCGCATCCCACTTTTGGCCTGTGGCCTTTTCGGGGTCGATTCTCGTTTTGGGCATCAGAGCATGTTTCTTCTCCTAAAACCCAATATTTGTTTATTAAGTCTCGGAACACATTTTTGTTCTCGTGGACCCATCATGGGTCTTGGAACGCATTTGTGGTCCTTGGGTCCCATTTTGCATCCCGAAACTTGTGTTTTGGTGCTTGATCCCTATTTTGGGTGCCCACCTTGCACCAAGTGCGCACCCGGGGCAAACCGAGCGCCTTGGTGCACCGGGGCAAGATCGAGCGTGCACCCGAGGCGCCCCGAACATGCACCAAGGTGCACTCGGCCCACATGTGAGCGCAGGTCGTTGCGCCCGAGGTGGTGTGTGGGCACCGCGTTGCAGACGGGACACTGCACGCACACGACGCCCCCTCCAGGTGCACGCACGTAGGCCGGGCCGGGTGCACACCCGACGCCCTAGCAAGGTGCGCGCACCCGGGCAGGGCTCACACTTGGCGAACGGGGCGCACTTCGCGAGGGAGGGTGTGCACCTCGACGGGGGTGGGTGGCCGGGGTGGATTCGCACGTGGGTCGCGGTTTGCTAAGTACACACTGCGACAAGCTCATAACGGGTGCGATCATACCAGCGTTAGTGCACCGGATCCCATCAGAACTCCGCAGTTAAGCGCGCTTGGGCCGGAGTAGTACTGGGATGGGTGACCTCCCGGGAAGTCCCGGTGTTGCACCCTTTTTTAGTTTTTCGCCGGGCGTCGCAATGCTATTTGAATAAACCTTTTGCCCGTTTGCGTTCTCGTCGGGGCCGGGCCGGGCCGGGGTGCGCTGCCCGCACTACCGCGCGCGCGGGGGCGACACCGAGCGCGCACCCGAGGCGCCCCGAGCACACAGGCCACGGTGCAACCCGGGCGTTGTGCGCGCACCCCGGTGCGCCCGAGGTGCTGCGCGCGCACCCAGGTGAAATCGGTGTGCACCTCGGCCAGTGCGCGCTCGGTCGAGTCGCGCACGTTGGCCAAGGTGCACGGTGATGTTTCTTACTCTAAGGTTCCGCACCAGACGCCCGGGACAGGTGAGCGAAGCTGGGCGGGGCCGGGTGCGCGGCCGGGGCAGGTGCACGCAGCTGGAGAGAGCTTTGGAGCACACTTCGGAGCGCACCAATGATGCGCTCCATTCAAAAGTTTCCTGAAAAGGCAAAAAAAGTTGAGATTATAGAATTTCCCACTTGAGAGATTGTAAAAAAAAAAAATTTAAAATGAAGGAAACGCGGGTGCCAAGGTGTGCGCAGCCCAGCCAAGGTGTGCGCACCAAGGCGCCCACCCTGGCGAAGGTGCACGCAAGGTGCGCACCCGAGGCAAACCGGACAATTAACCCAACTTTCGACTTCGCGCGCACCTTGGAGCGCACTTCGGAGCGCTCCTTGGTGCGCACCAATCTTGGGCACCTCGGAGTGCACCATGGCGCCCACCAAGGTGCGCACCCGGGGCAAACCGAGCTCCGACTTCGTGCGCACCTTGGAGCGCACGAAAGGTGCGCACCATGGCGCCCACCAAGGTGCGCAGCCCAGCCAAGGCGTGCGCATCAAGGTGCGCACCCTGGCGAAGGTGCGCACCCGGGGCAAACCGAGCTCCGACTTCGTGCGCACCTTGGAGCGCACAAAAGGTGCGCAACCCAGCCAAGGTGTGCGCACCCCGGTCAAACCGAGCTCCGAATCGTGCGCACCAGAGGTGCACGCCATCGTGCGCACCTTGGAGCACACTTCGGAGCCCTCCTTGGTGCGCGCCGATGTTGCGCACCTCGGAGCGCACCCGGGGAAAACAATGCAATTAACCCGACTTTCGACTTCGTGGGCACCTCGGAGCGCTCTCGGGTTCGCACCTCGGAGCACACCGAGGTGCGCACCTTTGATGCGCTGCCTTCACCAATTTCCAGAAAAGGCAAGAAAACATTGAGAAGGTGTGCGCACCGAGGTGCCCACCCTGGCGAAGGTGCACGCGAGGTGCGCACCCGGGGCAAACCGGGCTCCGACTTCGTGCACGCCGCACCTTGGAGCACACTTCGGAGCGCTCCTTGGTGCGCACCAGGGCGCGCAACCCAGCCGAGGTGCCCACCCCGGCGAAGGTGCACGCGAGGTGCGCACCCGGGGCAAACCGGGCTCCGACTTCGTGCACGCCATGGTGCCCACCGCGGCGAAGGTGCACGCGAGGTGCGCACCCGGGGCAAACCGGGCTCCGACTTCGTGCACGCCGCACCTTGGAGCACACTTCGGAGCGCTCCTTGGTGCGCACCATGGTGCCCACCAGGGCGCGCAACCCCGCCGAAGGTGCACGCGAGGTGCGCACCCGGGGCAAACCGGGCTCCGACTTCGTGCACGCCGCACCTTGGAGCACACTTCGGAGCGCTCCTTGGTGCGCACCATGGTGCCCACCAGGGCGCGCAACCCCGCCGAAGGTGCACGCGAGGTGCGCACCCGGGGCAAACCGGGCTCCGACTTCGTGCACGCCATGGTGCGCACCGCGGCGAAGGTGCGCACCCGGGGCAAACCGGGCTCCGACTTCGTGCACGCCGCACCTTGGAGCACACTTCGGAGCGCTCCTTGGTGCGCACCAGGGCGCGCAACCCAGCCGAGGTGCCCACCCCGGCGAAGGTGCACGCGAGGTGCGTACCCGGGGCAAACCGGGCTCCGACTTCGTGCACGCCGCACCTTGGAGCACACTTCGGAGCGCTCCTTGGTGCGCACCATGGTGCCCACCAGGCCGCGCAACCCAGCCAAGGTGTGCGCACCAAGGTGCACGCGAGGTGCGCACCCGGGGCAAACCGGGGTCCGACTTCGTGCACGCCGCACCTTGGAGCACACATCGGGGCGCTCCCGGGTTCGCACCGGCGTTGCGCACCGTGGTGGGCACCTCGGAGCACACCAAGGTGGGCAGCGAGGTGCGCACCTTTGATGCGATGCCTTCACTAATTTCCATAAAAGGCAAAAAAAAAACGAGATTTTAAAATTTCCGTTTTGAAAGATAGTGAGAAAAAGGGAATGCTGGTGCCATCTTGAGCCCGCCCTGGTGCGCAGCCCAGCCAAGGTGTGCGCACCAAGGTGCCCACCCTGGCGAAGGTGCGCGCCCGGGCAATTAACCCAACTTCCAACTTCGCGCGCGCCAGGGTGGGAGCGCACCCAACAACCGGGCCTGGGAAGAGCCAATGCGAGAAACCCCACCAAACGCTCTGACAAAAAAAGAGGGGGCGCTCCAGTAACCCCGCTTCGGAGCGCACCCTGGGCAAACCCAGCCAAGGTGCCCACCCCGGCCAAGGTGCAGGCGAGGTGCGCACCCGGGGCAAACCGGGCTCCGACAACGTGCACGCCGCACCTTGGAGCACACTTCGTAGCGCTCCCGGGTGCGCACCTCAGAGCACACCAAGGTGGGCAGCGAGGTGCGCACCTTTGATGCGCTGCCTTCACTAATTTCCAGAAAAGGCAAAAAAAAAAGGAGATTTTAAAATTTCCGTTTTGAAAGATAGTGAAAAAAACGGAACGCGCGTGCCATCTTGAGCCCGCCCTGGTGCGCAGCCCAGGTAAGGTGCCCACCCTGGCAAAGGTGCGCACCCGGGCAATTAACCCTACTTCCGACTTCGTGCGCGCCAGGGTGGCAACCGGGCCTCGGAAGAGCCAATGCGAGAAACCCCACCAAACGCTCCGACAAAAAAAGAGGCGGCGCTCCAATAACCCCGCTTCGGAGCGCAGCCGGGGCAAACCCAGCCAAGGTGCCCACCCCGACGAAGGTGCACGCGAGGTGCGCACCCGGGGCAAACCGGGCTCCGACAACGTGCACGCAGCACCTTGGAGCACACTTCGAAGCACTCCCGGGTGCCCACCGGCGTTGCGCACCGTGGTGGGCAGCGAGGTGCGCACCTTTGATGCGCTGCCTTCACTAATTTCCAGAAAAAGGCAAAAAAAAATGAGATTTTAAAATTTCCGTTTTGAAAGATAGTGAAAAAAAAGGAACGCGGGTGCCATCTTGAGCCCGCCCTGGTGCGCAGCCCAGGCAAGGCATGCGCACCAAGGTGCCCACCCGAGGTGCACACCCGGGGCAAACCGGGCTCCGACTTCGTGCAGGCCGCACCTTGGAGCACACTTCGGAGCGCTCCTTGGTGCGCACCATGGTGCCCACCAGGGCGCGCAACCCAGCCAAGGTCTGCACACCAAGGTGCCCACCCCGGCGAAGGTGCACGCGAGGTGCGCACCCGGGGCAAACCGGGCTCCGACTTCGTGCACGCCATGGTGCCCACCGCGGCGAAGGTGCACGCGAGGTGCGCACCCGGGGCAAACCGGGCTCCGACTTCGTGCACGCCGCACCTTGGAGCACACTTCGGAGCGCTCCTTGGTGCGCACCATGGTGCCCACCAGGGCGCGCAACCCAGCCAAGGTGTGCGCACCAAGGTGCACGCGAGGTGCGCACCCGGGGCAAACCGGGGTCCGACTTCGTGCACGCCGCACCTTGGAGCACACATCGGAGCGCTCCCAGGTTCGCACCAGCGTTGCGCACCTTTGATGCGCTGCCTTCACTAATTTCCAGAAAAGGCAAAAAAAAACGAGATTTTAAAATTTCCGTTCTGAAAGATAGTGAAAAAAACGGAACGCGGGTGCCATCTTGAGCCCTTCCTGGTGCGCAGCCCAGGCAAGTTGTGCGCACCAAGGTGCCCACCCTGGCGGAGGTGCGCGCCCGGGGCAATCCGGGCTCCGACTTCGTGCACTGCATGGTGCCCACCAAGGCGCGCAACCCAGCCAAGGTGCCCACCGCAGCGAAGGTGCACGCGAGGTGCGCACCCGAGGTGCACACCCGGGGCAAACCGGGCTCCGACTTCGTGCACGCCGCACCTTGGAGCACACTTCAGAGCGCTCCTTGGTGCGCACCAGGGCGCGCAACCCAACCAAGGTCTGCACACCAAGGTGCTCACCCCGGCGAAGGTGCACGCGAGGTGCGCACCCGGGGCAAACCGGGCTCGGACTTCGTGCACGCCGCACCTTGGAGCACACATCGGAGCGCTCCCGGGTTCGCACCAG